>NC_056737.1:549032406-549144906 GCF_019279795.1 Protopterus annectens
TACTCTCCCATATCCCTTCTGAAATAGGACACTGTAGGAGTCAGTCATAGAATCGATGACCTGTCATCAGTCACTCAGTCCCATCATTTCCTGCCTGGCTCCTCCAGTTTCTTCCACGTCACTAAGTGAGCCCAGATTATCTTAGGTATAGTCAGTGCTAAGATGTCTCTGCCTTAAAGCTTTTACAACTGATTTGCTAGAAATAAATCATTATAATAGTGGGGTGCAGAGAAGACCCTACTCATGCAGAGAAGGGCATATAGATACTTATTTTAATCTACAGTCACAGTTTCAGACTCAGAATTCCTTTGAAGAAATTGAATTCCTGTGTTAGTTCCATTTCTACATCTGATTGTCATCCAACAAACTGCATGCTTGTGATTTATACCAGCATGTGTGAAATAATGTCCAATGCCACAGTACCTGCAATGAAATCCATCTTAGTTCTCATTAATAATGCAAAAACATGCACATGATATCCTGCTGCTGCACTGGCTGCATGTCTCATCTGCTCTGTGCAAGTGGTATGTTACAGTTTGTGTTTGATGTGCAAGCATTGGGTTCAAGGGGTATAGACTGATCAGACAGATGGCATGTAGCTACAGACAACCTACACAATGTCACCCTTGAAGTCCTTGTACAGTTAAGCTGGGGGCAGAGTTTAGAATGTCTAGCTGATCAGCAATCATTTTTTTTTTGCTACTAATATTGCTACTATTATCAGATGGTTATGATAACAACATAACAATGTTAAGCATACATTTCCAAGGTATACTCATAGATGTATTTTGTATATTTTATATCAACTCATGGTTTGTAGTCTTCCATCGAGTTGTGTTACCATCTGAATGGCATTTTGATTTATTTACATGTTTTTTTAAAACAGGCGCTACACACATATACTTTTCCTGGGTTTACCACTTGTGTGTTTATAGTGTCTACCAGGTATTTAAGATTGTATACATGCTATGTTGGTGGCGTAAATTTAGAGCATTAGTTTGATTACAAATATTCAGGGCTGGTCATGTTGATCTTATACAAATGGTGATGCACAGTTTTTCTGTGGTTAAGTTTTTTAAGTGCATTGATGTGCAATTTTTAGTTTGCTTTCTGAAGAAGTTGTTGCAGAGCACCGACGAAAAGCTTGGTTTTAAGCTTAATAAAATTCCTGTTTGGTATTTTCGTTTATTGGCATTCTTTACAGACATTTTTTGGATTATTAGGAGTCCTGAATATAACCTCTGGATTACTAGGAGCTTTTTAGAGGTGCAGCGACCTGCAACAGTGGTATTTATCAGTTTGTGGTTTTGTTTTTGAGTTGTGCATAATGGTTAAGGTGTTTACC
The DNA here is from genome assembly GCF_019279795.1 of Protopterus annectens. Taxonomy (NCBI): domain Eukaryota; kingdom Metazoa; phylum Chordata; order Ceratodontiformes; family Protopteridae; genus Protopterus; species Protopterus annectens. The sequence goes on from NC_056737.1 coordinate 549,033,752, forward strand.
TTACAGACATAAGGTGTAGGGTTTGATTCTCACATGGGGTAATTGGCTAGGCTTAAAATGGACCACAAGGGCAGTGAACCGAATATGAATCTATGAGTGCCAAGTAAAATTGCCTGTGTAGTAGACTAATGCAGAAGTTTACACTACTGCAAAGTCATTATCATATTTGGTTTAACTAGGAGTTGTGGCATTGTATGAGGAAGTTGGGAGCATCAGAGAAGTATGTAAGAGTGGTACAGGATATGTACAAGGGTAGTGTGACAGCGGTGCAGTGTGCAGTGGGAGTGATGGATGTGTTTAAGGTGGAGGTGGGATTACATCAAGGATCAGCTCTGAGCTCTTTCTTATTTGCAATGATGATGAACAGGTTGACAGACGAGATCAGACAGGAGTTCCTGTGGACTATGATGTTTGCAGATGACATTGTGATCTGTAGTGAGAGTAGGGAGCAGGTGGAGGAGACCCTGGAGAGGTGGAGATATGCTCTAGAGAGAAGAGGAATGAAGGTCAGCAGGACTAAGACAGGATATATGTGTGCAAATGAAAGGGAGGATAGAGGAATGGTGAGGATGCAGGGAGTAGAGGTCGTGAAGGTGGATGAGTTTAAATATGTGGGATCAACAGTTCAGAGTAATGGTGAGTGTAGAAGAGAGTACAGGCAGGATGGAGTGGGTGGAGAAGAGTGTTAGGAGTGATTTGTGACAGACGAGTACCAGAAAGAGTGAAAGGGAAGGTCTACAAGAGGGTAGTGAGACCAGCTGTTATATGGGTTGGAGACAGTGACATTGACAAAAAGGCAGGAGTCAGAGCTGGATGTGGCAGAGGTAAAGATATTAAGATTTGTACTGGGTGTGATGAGGGTGGATAGGATATAAATATATTAGAGGGTCAGCCCAGGTTGGAAGATTTGCAGACAAAGCCAGAGAGGCAAGATTAAGTTGTCTGGACATATGCTAAGGAGGGATGCAGAGTATACTGGGAAAAAGATGCTAAGGTTGAAGCTGCCAGATAACAGGAAAAGTGGAAGGCCTAAGATAAGGTTTATGGATGTGGTGATTGAGGACATGCAGGTGGTTGATGTGACATATCAAGATGCAGAGGACAGGAAGAAATGGAAACAGATGATTCGCTGTGGTGACCCCTAACAGGAGCAGCTGAAAGAAGAAGAAGAAGTCTCTTCTATTTGTGTTAGATTTAAATGCAGACTCATACCAAAGGAAGGATGCTCATTAAAACATGAAAGGAGGTGATGCAAATGATACAGACAGTACAACAGCTATTTCTGCAGTAAATTAACAGAGCATCCTCCAATTAACCCTTGTCATTGGAACTGTAATGCATTGCTAAAGCACAGATGTGATATTAAGTACAGAATATCCTCAGGAATAATGTATATGACTCATGCCATTGAGCTAAAGCTGAAAATATTAAGGGAATGAATGAAAAACACTTCAATTTTCCCCTCAGCTGGACTGGCAAGGCTCCTAGCCCAATCTGGTCCTGTGAAATCCAAGCTAATAAGACATCTATATTTCAGAGGGACAAGAAATGTCAACCAGAATGTTTTATTTATGAATGAAAACAGGAAAAAAAGTTAAGGAAATGTAAATTATAGCTAAATTAAAGTAATCTCGTGTCCATTTCTGTTAGGAGTTCCTACTTTTCTGTGATGTGTTTAGCCATCTTATTTGACATGATACATTATTGTATTATTTGCTTCTTTAGTTTGAAATACTGTAGTGAGGTCAGTCAATCAAACATAACCTCATAGGTATTAAGTAGAAGATATACAATCAGACAGTTTTCAAATGTAATCTTAAACAAGTTAAACTTGGTTCTCTAGCTGTGCAGGTTTGAACTTCAGACATTTTTAATGCTATAAACTTCAGATGTCCCACATTTCAAAGTCCTCTGTAAAAAGTGGCAACTCTGGATGCTGCAAAGTAATTTTTGCAGGAAAAAAATAAACTGCTTTATTGAACTGATTTAAATAAGTAACAATAGATGTGTAATGTTTTTGAAAGGTTAGCGTTGCCATTGTCTTTAGACCTGTAACATGTTTTTTACTGCGGACACCATGTGACATTTAGTGTTACCACTGGGTGAGATAGCCAATGGATTGTAATGTAACATACTCAACTACAATAAACTTGTCATTTAACTTACAACATATCTAGAAGGCTGGTATTACCATGAAGTACAGGGAATAACCCCATGTGTAACCAACAGAGTTTTGAAGGGTATGACAATGTAAGGATGTTGATAAAGTAGAGGATGTATATAAATGGCTCCAAAAATGTTGACACCAGAAATGCTACAATGTCAGGTTCAGAACAGGACAACAGTGTTTGTGAAAAGGATGGTACAAGGAGGTGGTCATACGGCAGGAGTAGTGATATGTTAATTGTCTTTTCTAACTCATGAAACAGGTGTGTTGTGAATGAATTATGCATTTGGAGTGATTCTTGAATGTTACCAAAGGAAATGTATAAAACAAATCATACACTGATTTGCTGTATGAATACGAATCGTATAAGGAGGGAGAAGGTGGGTGTGTCAACTCAGAGACTGAGTCTAAGCATGCAGAAAATAAAGGGAAGCAATTCCTGAACATAGGTGATCATGGGAGAGCAATCCCACTTGTGAGAACTCTGCCTAATGTACTACCCAACTAATTAAATATCGACCAAATACCAGTGGAAAATGCAAATAACTCACTTTCAAATGCACTGAAACAGAAAAACGATGTGAGTGGTTGTGCTCATGTACCACATTCTTCTTCACATATACTAGCTCCAAGGTCAAGCAGCCATAGTGAAAAGGGCATCATTTGTACATTGTGAAACAGATTGTGCCTCATCCTCCAGAGTTGCAGAGCCATGGAAACAAGAAACTGAAACTAGAGAAGAATAACTACAAAGCACTCTTTCCCAAGACATATTAAATACCAATGTGCAGAGGTAACATAAAGCAATGCTGTCAGAGTACAATACATTTCCCACTTTATAAGTTGTCATCTCAAATACAGAAGCTCAGCAAAATGGGACATGATGTAATAGGAGGCAACAAGCTGGAATGCTGAAACTTTTGCAGAAACAGTAGAAGCAAATGTTTGTTTTTTAATTAATATATTCTATTGTATAGACTGTAATTATCAAATGATAACACTATACATCTGTGATTGTTTCACGGACTTGATGATTTACAGTACATATCCCCAAAGTGCATTACTTGGATTATAGGGTCTATATTAGATGATTGAACTTTTAAAAGTTCGAACATCACCATATGATCGAACTTTTAAAAGTTCAAAAATCTAATAAAAAAATAAACTACAGAAAAACCTACCTGAATGTTGTAAGCAAGGAGGCAAGTCCCCCTGCACCCCCCATGTGAGGGGTTGCACACCCCACACCTCCCACTCTTTAAATATACCAACTCCGAGATCGCACTACAGTGCAGAAAAGGGAAATCTTCCTATTCCATACTGTACAAAGAGCTCCGTTGAAATATTCAAACTTTTAAAAGTTCGATCATATTGTGTCAACCATATGACATTCGAATGTTTAAAAGTTCGATAACATGATATAGACCTGGACTATATATGGTAATGTTATTTGTTTTGTTATGTATTTATTTAATTCATCCTTTGTGTGTTTGGCTGTTAATCAGGTGAGTAGATTGGTACATTCCCCTTTTTAGTCACTACCCAAACCAAAGGCAGCAACAGGATGAGATGACACAAACATAAATTTTATGCAAAAGATGACCAACACCAATGACAGTTTTCAGAGACAGAGACAGAACAAACAAAACATATATATATTTCAGTCACATACGCAAGATGTTATAAAACATTTGCATAAAAGTATTTTAACCAAAATTGTTAATCAGCTAATTTTAGAAGATATTTGACTATAGCAGTATAAAATGTGAAAGAATTTAGCCCATATCCATGAAGCAATTGAAGTTATATTCTTGTTGCAAATAAGATTTTACGTTTTTACTAGCAATGCACCTCATCTCATTTGATCTTGGAAATGATGTCAGAATGTGCTAGATCTAAATCTAGGCCCTCATTTAATGACCTTACTTTTTTATTATCCTGAAATGGTCATAGAACATTTAGAATATTAAAAATTAGGATAGCTCTGTTGTTACAAAGCTTATGTTACAGCATTATTGTAAATGCTAGTCAGATAATGTAGCATACCTTTTAAACTCTAAGCACAAGAAAGCTGGACAAAACCAAAAAGATCGAGGGGAGTGCCAAAAAATAGAGACATAGTTTAATTGTTGTTCATATGCACGTAGAAAACTACTAGTACAACAGGTTTTGCATTAGCATGCATTTTCTGAAGGATTTGAAGTTTGAAACTCAAATGTCTGTCATTATTTAGTGGCTTCAGTTCTCACTGATCTGTTAGAAAGTATACATTTTATGAAGAACAGATTAAAAATAAGAGACAAAAAGCTAGACATTCTGTGAAAATCTGGATATTTGAGAGGTATGATAGTAAATAAGTATTAGGATTTCACTTCATACTCTACTAAGGTATCATGACAGGTCACTTCATGTGTATAGCAGATTTTTAAGACAATTCTTCTTTTCTAAGACAAAAGCAAAATATACCATATTGTCTAAGCAAAGACAGCAGCTTTTATTTTTATCTCACAGATTCACAATGACTAACTATTATTTCTTTCTGACATTCCTTTCCCCACTGTGATCTACAAAGTGCTGTACTTCATTTATACTTTATAATAAAGACTCGATTCCTTTACATTTGTCCCATGCCTTTTCACATCTACATTCATTTTCCTTAGCAGCACCTCTGTGCTTCTGGGATATGAAATAGGTTATAGATGAAGGGGGTTGATTGCTTTTGGATTATCACATCAAATACAATGTAGCAGATACATATATATGTTTGTTTGCAAAAGAGAAAAGTGCATTTTTCTTTGTTTGCATTTCTATAAGAAGAAGAAATTGAGTATAAAAATAATATTTTATGTACACATTATAGCTTCAATGGAGTAGCAACAAATTACAAAGCTTCAGAGTCACGCTGCTTAAAAAAGGAAAGCTTTTTATAAGCATTGATGGTACTCAACCATTCAATTGCCACAACTGTAAAGTTAAATTACAGGTAGTATAGACATTACAAGCATAAAAAATGTGTGTGTGTGTGTGTGTGTGTGTGTGTGTGTGTGTGTGTGTGTGTGTGTGTGTGTGTGTGTGTATATGTATATATATATATATATATATATATATATATATATATATATATATATATATATATATATACACTTTGGGATACATTAGAAGTGTGTTTTGAGGTGCTGTACATTGCTATAAGAACTGTACTATAAGTAATGCACTACAATTTCTTTTTTATTTCATTTATAACACCAGCTATGGCTGGGTGTGGGTAATGCAGGGGTTACCCATGACTTCATTTCTCTCATCTCTTGGACTTTACCCTTATAACAAAACCATACCAGCTGTGGGAATATCACCTGACACTGCCGTATTCATGCATGATGTAGGGCTTAACAATACTAAAAGTTGGAAATGTGTATGGTACATTTTAAATAAGATATGAAGAATAATCTGAATTCTGTTATGTTCAATTATAATTATAATCTTAGTCATAATATATCAGTTATTGTTACTGAAAGTAGCTGAAAAGTGATTGCAGTGTAAGACTAATAGCATTTCCTGTTAAAGTGAGTTTCTCCAAACTGAAGCTTTTCTGTCTAGTATGAACTCTGTAAACTGAGCATGGCAACTCTGGAAAAATGCATGTGTGTGTGAGTATGTGCATATCTGTATCTATACATCTATATCTTCTATATCTAAATCTATCTGTCTATATTATAGGTTACATAAATTCTGTCACACCTTCATTTGGATGACAGAATGAACTGGAGGGTCATCTGTTTGAATGTTTAGTGTAGTAAACATTCATTTTGCTGGATGTATGCTGTATCACAGCAAGTAAGTGAGCCCTACGAATGTTTATTAATGCTTGTAGGTTAGGGTTAGAGTAAGGTTGGATAAGGGGCTAGATGTACTGTATGTGTGTGTGCATCTTAACGTTAGGATAAGGGTTAGGTAAGGGATAGATTTAATGGTATAGGTGTGTGTGTGTGTGGGTTTATGTTCAGTTAGCAAAAAATAAAAAAGTCAAACAGCTAAATTCTGAAATTAAAACAGCAAAAGGGGCAATTACCAAACAATGGCATCTGCGAAAAAAAATTCATTGAATAGTTACAGTCAGCCAACATTGCAAATGCAACCAACCAAGATGGGGGCTTTGCCCCCCACAGCCCCCAATGTGGGGGTCTGTGCCCCCACACTCCCCCTGACTATATATACCACCTCCAAGATTGCACTACATTTGGGAATAGGACAAATTATTATTATTATTGCATTTTGATTGATAGACTAACATATAACTCATATACATACACACACACACACACACACACACACACACACACACACACACACACACATATATATATATATATATATATATATATATATATATATATATATAAACACACACACATATGCTGGCAACACGTTTAATAGCATATCAATGATGCAATACTTTAAAATGTTAAGTCAATATCATATTAAAAGCCAAAGAAGAAGAATCAGACATCAGGAAGTTGATAACCCTTGTACTGTAGCAGGTGATTGGATTTAAACTGCCATACCTCTCAGCATCTAAACATTAAACACCATATCAGAGGTCTCAAAAGATGAGCACGTTCTTAGTTTTTGTAATAGAATGCCTTTAGATACTAGACCCAATATAGTTAGTGATAAAAAAAATATATATTTGTATAGACTTATTTCACTTATTTTGTAATGTATGCACCCTTGAACAGCTCTAACTTTATTAGGGAAATCAGAAGAAATGCAATTGAAGGAGCAAGGCAAAATCTGAGATCAAAAATCTTTCTGCTATGCCTAACTTATAGTAGTTGAAAGGTAAGTAAACTGCATAAAATGAAATGTATCACTGTTTGAGTAGCATCTTCCAGAACTGTCATCTGAATACAACATTAAATCATCAAGTGAATCTTACTACACAGTGATATAATGAAAAAAATGAATTTTTCTTTTTGACATACTAGTTATATATGTTCACTAAATGTCAAAGGAAACATTATTTGCATTTCAATGTGCTTATGTCTTGATTCCTGAAAAGAATTGTGTAAAAGGCATTCCCAGGATAACATTTATAAAATCAATTAATAAACAAATAAATATAAGCAAACTATAAACAAACAAACAAACAAACAAACAAATAAGTGTAAACAAAACATTTACTGATATTATCTATGTAAAATCATCGAGCACAAGAACCACACCATCATTCTCATAGCGAAAACAATTGTTTAGGATGGGAAGACCAGGTCTTCCCATATATTCAGAAATGTGTGCAGTAATTGGAGGCATGAGCATATTTTAAGTAGAACTGCAATTTCTTGTAAAACTATTTGTCACACGTGACTTTTGCAACTGGAAAAATCTTTCCGGTCAGTTCCTGTCTTTGAATCGCTCCCTTTCGAACATATTTAAGTTGCAGTGCATAATAATATACAACTATTTTTTAATGTGGGATGCCAGAAGGTATCATGTCAGAGTACTTCACTATACAGCATCATCTGCAGGAGTACTATCCTTTTTAGCTGATTCTAAAAGAACATACAACTGAAGAAAGTTTGTCGCCTAGAAGTTGCCTTTCATACTCATTTTATATAGAAACAGTATTCAGGCAAGTTACAGTAAAGCGATGTAGATGTTTTCATTTGATACATAACTATACTACGTATAAAATTCACATATAACATTCATGTGTTGTTGTTTCCCAAATTTAGCTAGGCCCTATATTAGCATAAATCAAAAGTCATAACTTATCTATAACTCATTTTGACCTATAAGTTGATTCATAAGCCTATGTTCTGCCTTGTCTTACCCTGGTCATCTACAAATTCCCTTATCAACCAACCCAGGTTCCAGAAAGAGACTAGTCTTTCTCCAAAAAAAAAAATTCCCCTTCAAACTGCTACTGTGATCAGCCCCTACTTTACTAATACTTTGCACTCTCCTCAGCCACTCCCCTCTCCCTGGTAACTCTTTTAACAATTTCTCTACCTCACTCCACTAGGTACCTACAACTCATTCTTACCTCTAGCACATTTCTTATTAGTCAGGAAATGATACCTAACTCTCCAACAGATTTCTCTTCATCCAGTTCTGAATGCCTTAGTATATATATATATATATATATATATATATATATATATATATATATATATATATATATATGACAACTCTTTGTCAAACTGAAACCCTGCTGTACTTCAACAGACAAACACTTACCTTAATACTTTATACAAGCTGCAAATGTCATAGCCTATCCTGTCAGCATCCTTTTCAACAGATCAATTCTTGAATAATATGTCACCGTATTGTAGAAAAAGTCATACATCATTCCCTTACATAAAGGTACTGACATATCTAACTTCCATCCCATTGTGATTCTATCCTCTCTCTCAAAACATTTAGAAAATTATGTTTACAAATAGCCTCTTCACCATCCCATTCTAGATCAACAAACAACCCCAATGCAACATGGATTTTGGCCATCCCTTAATACCATTACTTCCTTATTATCCTTCATGGACTATGTAAACAAGGCTAGAGATTTTGGCAAATGTGTCTCATCAGTATTCCTTGACCTGTCCGAGGCTTCTGATGCTGTTTCTTAGCTTAAATTGATACATCAACTAACCCTGCCAGGACTAATATCTCTCATGCTTCTTTGATTTACTAGTTATCTCTCTATCAGAAAACAATCTGTGAAATATCTACCCCACAATACTGGCATCCCTCAAGGCTCCATACTTGGTCCCTTCCTGTCAAAATTTTTTATCAATGATCTTCACACATCTTTCTGTCAAGGCTCCTTCATTCAATATGCCCATAACTCTGCAAGTACCTGCTCCTCAAACAATCTAACTCACCTGAAAAATAAAAAACAAGATTGGAAGCTTTCACTGGTATCAAAACTTGGCTTACCAAAGCCCAACATTTACTCAACCCTAAGAAAACCAAACTCCTCCTCTTTACTCCAAAATCATATTCCCTTGAAAAAATAAGTTCAATATGTACTCCTTGGATAATACAGAAATTGAATTAGTCCCTCACACCAAACTATTAGGTATGACTATAAGTCAATATAAGATATAAGATTTTTTGTGGACATTGTTATAGTCCAAAAGAGTATGTGTTATAATACAGGGTTCCTATCTCGTGTTCAAAAATTGTAAACGGCGAACACGTATTGAGTGAACCCGACTGGTCGAAATGTCAAAATGTAAATCGCATAACACAGAAATCGCCGTAGGGAATATTTTCTCTGATTAGGAATATTTAAGTAGTGGTGGTGTGGGGGGTGCAGAGGGGCTTGCCCCCCTGCCTACAGCATTTAGGTAAGTATAGTTTTTTATTATTTTTTTTTTTATTATATTTTCGAAATTTCAAACATCACTCATATGGTGTCGACCATATGGTGTTCGGTGTCTGAAACTTTCAAAAATATAATATAGACCCATAATACATTATGCTTCTACTACTGATAAGAATAGGATATTATATAGAAAGTATGATGTAAGACATAAAAACATTTATGTTTGAATAGCAGAAATTAGTTTTGTTGTGTCTACTTCACCTTATCCCATGTTAAAAATATCGAATGGCAATAATGTTGTAAATGCCGTACATTGAAAGTATTATTGCAGGATCATGGTACAGTGAGGATGAGAAAATTTGCTCTTTCCTCACTGTAGTGTGATCTCGGAGTTGGTATATATAATTAACAGGAACAGTTTTGATGTACGGCATTTTCGATGTTTATGCCATTCGATATTGTCATCTTTCGACAAGATAATATAGACGCATTTTTGTAGTGTTTGGTTTTGGTTTATTTAGAAAGGAAGAAGAGAAGAAACTGTGCTTAAAAGAATTACAGTAGGAACTTTTACATAACTGCTTGTATATATCAATGCAGATATGAAACATATTATAGCAATTCTGTTTCATAAATAAGTACCCTACTCTTTTCTATAATTGCCATAAAAAACCCCAAAGAAGCTATACTGACCCAGACACAGCTGAAAATGAATGAAGAGGGAAAGCCCAACATAGAAGTAGTAAGAAAAACACTAAGGACAATTAAGTCAATGAAAGCAACAGGCTCAGATAAAGTCACAGCAGGGCACATTCTTCCACAATCATAAAGTTATCTAGGGGTTCATATGTACTTTTTAGTTAACTGCTCATAAAAGTGTAAGTATGTCAGTAAAAATCATTTGCATACCTCTTGCATAAACATGTCAAGTATTACTTCTACAGTTAATACACCAGTAAATGTTTAATTTAATGTTAAAAATTGGGTAAAACAGCCTAAATAAACTCTGTTCCATAACTTTTCTTTTAAAGTTAAAGGTTATTAGTTCAGCAATGTTAAATATTTCTAAATGCAAAAGGGTTAAGTCACATTATTCTGTTAGTTTTAGGAGTGAAGTGACAGAATTATTTGTAACAGGCTTATTATATCACACATTTCCATTTGTAACAGGCTTATTACATAATACATTTCTACTACATCATCCTTCACATTATTCAGTCATTAGTTAAGGGTAAAGTGACATAATTATTTATTACAGACTTATTAAGATAAATTATAAAAATAGTAGGCAGTAATAGTTACTCAATATACTCAAGACATAACAGGGCAGGCTTAATTTGTTAGTTAATTTACAGATTGCAGTGCACTTTACATAATTATTGTACATTAGTCAGAAAGTAAAAGGACACTAACAGACAATGCAAAGGTATAGATCTAAAATACAGAAAGCATAAGTTTTAGTAAACATACGTAGCTCATAAATATACGTAGAATATTTCAGACACATATTTAGGAGACGGACATCTATTATAGTACATAAAAGTTAAAAAAGGTAAGTATCATTATTGGCAAATCTAGATGAGAAAGTATAGACACAAGTTAATACAGTATATGGTATTATACTTCAAGACCAGTTATAAAGTTATTCCTTTAGTGCCGATATCAGTTAATCTTCAGAAAATAGCCACCATGCTTGATAGGCTATACAATGAAAAGAAAATGGATTAAACAGTACACTGTTTAAAGATTTAAATCTATAACAACAGAAGAAGATTTTTATTTGCTATAAGAGAGAGACATCTTGGTACACTAAGGCACCAGTTCATAAGATAAAAAACAAAGGCAATAGAGAGTGTAATTTTACCATCAGAGCAGGCAGAGATAGGAAAAAAAATAGGGAGGATTAACAGTTTGTAGTCTTTCTAACTTAAATGAAGACTCACAGAAACAGGTTAAGGATGGGTATGACATTTTTCTCCATGATGTTTCTGACACAGCAGGGTTAAAATAATTGCCTGGTCTAATTAGCTTTAAAAGCCACAGAATTAAGACACTGATTTTCCAAATAATGTGCATGTTTTGGATATATCAGATATACATCAGAACTTACACTTTAAAACTCTAAAGAAAATGGATCTAGGGAATTAAATCGTAAAGTTAACAGACTTCAATCCAAACATAAGTGACACCTACTGGTCAAACCTAAAACTGCAAGTTTATTCACCAGATAAAGAACAGCAATTGCCCAGTTACAATTAAAGGAGAACAATAGGATTATATTATTAAATGCTCAACTTCTCTGTCTTTTTTCTCCTTATTTAATTCCCCTGCTATGAATAAATAACAATACATCATTTAAAACATTTTAAATTGACTGTTTCTCCACTGGAACAGTACCTTACTGTACTGTGTTGGTCTCATTTTTAAAAAACGTTTGTCCCGCCCTGGAAAAGTCTCCAATTCACTGATGTTATCAATGCCACTAAATAGAGGTAGTTTTCTAGCCATTTCCCTCCCCAAACTGACATTACATCTACTGTCCTAAAAACCCACCCATGTTGTGATGTCACAGCTCCCTGGTCCTTCTCTTATCCATACAGAAAGTAAAGGCTAAAACAAGGAAACAGTACATGGAGTCAAGTCTCCTGCTGTGAACTGTCACTCACAATAGGTACCAGCTCAAATTAACCTTAGCACTTTGACAGCTAGGAAAGTTAGGTGTAACGAGGGATGGGAGTTGAGTCAAAATAGTACAAATTCAGGCTTCACAAAAGACTGCAGTTTATCCATTCTGAAAACAAGCAGCAGTAAAAAGTACTTTGAATGTCTGTTCTATGGCATTTGCACTGTTTGAGTTTTAAGTAGTCATTGAACAGCATGATATGTTACTGAAAACTAACTGAAAGGCAGCAGTGTATGCATGTAAAATCAGTGCAGTGACAGGAGCTTTAGGAAGAAAGAGGCCTGCGTCATGTCTTTTTTTACAGACAAGCACTGAATTATGGGATACCTAGAGGCTGACTAAACAATCAGAATTACTTCAAGATGCCAGACCCCATGTGGTCAGGCTCAGAAATTACCTATAAAAATATTTAAAAACCTGTAAATAGTCCCAGAGTGGTGTTAAAATGCATGAAACACCACACCTTGATGAAATAAACTTGTTTTTTAATCTGTGGGTGTGGTTCTCCTTTAAATAATAAAGTTAATAGACTTCAATCCAAACAGGCCATAAATGCTCAAGTGACACCTAGTAGTCAAAATTAAAATTGCAGGTTTATTTACCAAATAAAGAAAATGTATTTTCAGATTATGAGTCAGGTAGCATTAAGTTGTATGCAGTAGTTAGCAACACAGATGTAAGGTAACTACAAAAAAAGGTCCCTGTAAACTTTTATCAGGGACCTCAGAAGGAGCTGCTAGAGTAAGGATATTCTTAGTGAATTCATTATAGCACATTAAGGTAGAATAAGGCCTGAAAATATAGTCAGACATGTATGTATTCAGTTTCAGAGAAAGACAGTTTATTAGAAAGGAAAGATAAGCATGAAATGTGCAAAAAATACATAAATACAGAATGTTTTTTCTCAAGGGGAGGATACAATCTTGCCGGCTACTGAATGTTCCTTTCTCAAGAGAAAGATGTACATAGGATTGGAATGCTACATAAAGAGGCACATGCAAGACCAGGCTTGGTAACCAAGGCTAAGGAGGTATGTAAAGTATTACAGGGTTTTGGTATTATTAAAATATACTTCAGATACAGTTAGTGAAGTCAGTTAGTTTGAAATGACATACAGAAAAGATTATATATCCAGCATTTCAGAAAGGATGTTACAATATAGACACTCAATCCTGAGAACAGAAGACAGGTCAAATAAAGATTGTTTCAGCTGTTATTATTCAGAAAAATCAGAATACACCTGCAGGAACTTTGGATATATTTACTGTCAACCAGCATTTCAGCATTTCTATAGACTGTTATTGTTTATCAGCACTGTTAATGAAGAAAGTATTCAGATATTGTGAACAACTAATAAAGTCTTATTAAATAAACTAGAGTGTTTAGAGAATTCATTCTGAAAAGTACAGACGATGTGGCCCATAAAGGAGAGACTGGCACCTGACCAGCACAAGTTTAAGTAATTAACAAATAAAGACTTTTATTACAGTCTTATTTCATCTGTTTCCAGTTAATTCAAGTGTACTACAGTCTTATCAGGTCTTTCAACATCCCTATGTTCAAATCGTCCTGCACTGATTCTGCTTTATGCATCTATGCAGAAGTTAATGTCATGCTCCAATCCCCTGCAAGGATAACGTTATGGTTAATAAATCAACCATACTATGAACATCAGTTAGCACAGAAAATGGGATTTTGGAAATGGAGAGGACATAGAGAGATGCCACAATAATCCATTTTGGGGATCAGCATGTTTTGACTTTGCTGGCTATACGAGCATTAAAACATTTTTAATGATTATAGCCATTCCTTTGCAATTCTTGCTGCAAATACCTGACTAATCCATTTTTGTTGGATATTTCCATCAAATTTGATTTTATATCAGTTTCTTGAAAGTAGTTGATAGATTCATACATTCATGGAAAAGCACTAAGAAATACGTATATAAATATATGGGTTGCCTTCAGAGCATCGACAGCTCATCTCACTGACAAGCAAATCAGAAAGACCATTTCACTGAAACCTCATTTCATTGACATCTCATTTCACTGACAACTCATTTCATCGACAGTGATTTATGACCTTTTCTCCACTGTAGTGTGACCCTGGAGTTAGAATAAGTAGTAAGGGGGGTGTGGGGGGGGCGAAGCCCCCCACATACTTTGGTTGTATATTGTTTTCTGCAAAACAGTTATTCCTTGCACTTGTAAGCATCCATCTCTATAGCTTAAACATTTATAATATGTGGGCTGTGCCCCCCACACCCCCCTTACTACATATTCTACCTCCAGGGTTGCACTACAGTGGGGAAAATGTCATATATCACTGTCGATGAAATGAGTTGTCAGTGAATGAGTTGTTAGTGAAATGAACATTCAGTGAAATGGTCTTGCTGATTTGCTTGTCAGTGAAATGAGCTGTCGAAATGAAGGTAACCCAAATATATATATGTATGTATGTGTGTGTGTGTGTGTGTGTGTGTGTGTGTGTGTGTGTGTGTGTGTGTGTGTGCGTGTGCATGCGCGTGTGTGTGTGTGTGTATATATATATATATATATATATATATATATATATGTGTGTGTGTGTGTGTGTGTGTGTATGCCATTTCAAGCTTAGCTGATGAATTGTATTCAGAAGTTCATTCTGGCCTCAAGGAGAGCAATACAGTCATACAGTCAGACTGTGGGAGACTTTGAGGCAGCCCTTCTAATTATCTTAGTATGATTTGAAGGTAGAAAATATGCTACTCTTTTTAACATGCACTGGAAATTGGTTCCAGATGAAGTATATACACTAGTACAGAAACCATGTCAATGACTCATATTTATTTGCCTTTGAAGGTTTAAGTCTTTTAGCCTGGTATTTGTGGAAAATTTGCTCAACAAAAGTTTAGGAAGCCAAGGACGGTAGGTATTTTATAGCTCAAGAGGTTACAAATGATCACCATTGGACCATCAATAAGATACTAGGTAAAGACAGAAAACTAGCAGTCTGTTAGGATAATTTATGGTCTTAAAGGCAATTATGTTTTCAGTTTAAAATCTCTGAAGACTCTAAAATGTAATGATACATATAGACAAATACATGCCAAAAATAGAAAATATATTCTATAATTGGTCTGATAAGAGATACAGAGAAGGGAATTAAGACTTCTTTGGATATAAAGAGAAAGCCTTGGGAAATTAGATAAGTAATTTTTGAACTAGTATGGAAACATAGTGGTCAAAATGTAAGGAATCATTAGAAAATGTGCTTAGGTCCTTTATGACTGTGTTTGACTTTGTTTATGGATATTTACTGCATTACATTATTCATATTTAATTTGGCAATCTTGTCCTTGCAATAATTATTAGCATTGTCTAACTGAAGTTGCAATAATTATCAGTCACTAAAAGAATTAGTAACTATTCCCAAATTACAATTATCTGCTAAGTGAAATAACATTAAACCAAGACTGATGGCTTGAATGTCTGAGAAATAGATACCAATAATGAGGGGGCCAATACCTCTGCCCATGATACAACCCTGAAAAAAATTTTGGTTGAAAAAAGTGACACCTGCAATTCTAACCTCATGGGTTCTGCCAGACAATCAGATATCTGCTTTGTAACATATGGAGTTATATTCAGATTTACAAGTATGCCAATGATGTATGACTTATGAATAGGTCAAAAGCCTTTATCTGGCCCAGATATTCTGTATATAATGCATAGCTACTGTATGATGCTTCAGTAGCCTATTCAAAGAAACTAATGAGGTTAACGTGATCAAAGATGCAGGCACTGCATTTAGCAGATCCAAAACTGATAAGACTCCAAGGCTAAAATATTTTCAATAACCAGATTAACAACATCTGAAATAATACACTTCTTAGGTTCATATGTGAGGCTAGGGAAACTAATGAGCCTATAAGTTACCTGCGTCCATGGCTGCCCCCTCCCCTTGTATAATGACATTGCAATGGCCATGTTCCAGGTTTCCGGAATATAACCAGTGGACAGACTTACATTAAAGAGGTTAAGTAGTGGTTCATATTGGCAGTCTACTATGTTATGTCTACTATGTTACTGGGTTACATGGGTGAGGTGTTCTTAGATTTTGAAGAGGCACAGAGGACTTGTTCCATAATCATTATAGGGGTGGCAGGGACTGCAATATCTGTGAAATAGTTACATTAAATATATCATCTATGAGACTAGCATTTTCCATCTATGAGCAGTGGACAGTATTATTGCAGGCTGCTTCTAATCATTAGTGTTACACACAGATATTTTTATTAAGTTTCTTTACATTTGTTGTGAATAACAGCTGCCCTATCAATATAAATATTTAAGATGAATTAGAAATCAGTGGAGTAGGAGTAGCTTTAACAATGAGTTCCACTTGAAGACAGTTACAGTGCATTTTAATTAGGTCATCAATTAATTGAAGAAGGTTTGCTTTTTAGAAACTCCATATCACAGAGGTATTTTCAGGGAGAAAAGAAGATCACAGGTTTTAATGGAAAAATCACTGATTTATGGTTTATTTACTGATGGAAGATAATACACATGTAGGTGTGCAAGAAGGAGCTGATTTTCTGAAGACAAGATGAAGAGTATTTCAGATCCTAAAAGGAGGATTAACTGTTTATACAAGGGACTAAGCATTTACAATACCAAGGAAGCAATAGGCATGTTGACCGTTCACAGTGTAGCACAGATATTTGAAGTCAGGTAATACTGATGTGCTATGATTAAGGGAAATACCAACTAAGCCAGTAACATAAATATTATGGTATGTACAGGACACAGAGGGTGTTATATAGTGAGCTATGAATTTTAAATCGATATAGCTTAGGGTGATTCCGACATCTGAGTGTTAAAATTTAGGGTCCCAAGGAATAAGTTGTGAAATGGTAATATCTTTAGCAATCACTGATGCTTCTCACAATCACCAGTAGACACTGAAGACATGAGAGGTGCAAAACCCTGGAATAAAAGCAGTCCTTTCATTGCTGTTAATGTCTGTGCAACTACATGTATAAGAATGTGTTCAAGTTGCAGGAGGTCCACAAGTTCAGGCATTTGAAAAGGCTCCTGGGAATGTCACCTCAGTGTACTCCTAATTAGACATTACTAATGAGAATACCTAGCAGATGATATCTGCTTAAAAGAAAAAGCACTAATAGGGCCAGGAAAATCTTTGACCTTAATGCAAGAGCCATGATGAGGGATGTGCAGACAATCCACAACAAAACAGAAAGGATTGCCAGCCACCTGATTATAAAGTGCCACATATACTGGGTAACCCTAGAATGATGAAGGTAGATACACCGCCAATCATTAACGCCAATTACATTATCAATTATACTACCTTTGAATGCTGGCATTATTTCAGTAGAAAAACAAATGCCACTCAAAATGAGTGCTTTTCCTGCGTTGATCATATGGATAGCAGGATTAATCATATCTTTCTGCATGTCCCCCTGAAGAGACTACCTAAGGTCACCCACCCCCTATTTACCTCTACCTGCTCATAATTGTATATGTCAGGATGGAGGGACTTAACAGCGCTTGTTATATCTTGGATCCTACAAGCAGTTCTAGCATTAGCTCTAAAGCAGAAATGCACATATTCACACTTTGCTCATGAGGAAAATGAACCACATAAAGATGCACATTATGTGTGCCCTCACATACTCTCTGTGCACATGAGGCTATACACACATTCTAGACCTTAATCAGAAAATGTAATACTAGAGGCATCCTCCATGTGAATGTTCCTACCCCTACTCATTGAGTTTTAATCAATGCCAGCTCCCTTCATACATTTGAGGGAAACATGCATTGCCCCATAAACCCAGAAATAAAAAACATGTTTTTACTCCCAACTCTGAAGCAGTAGAAGTGTTTTCTTCTGTTTTGACTCATTCACTGATTGATGTCAGTTGAACACTATCCTCTTGTTACCTGTCAGAAAAGTTATAATTCACGGTACTGCCTTAATTATTTCAGTAGAGCTGTAAGACCATTACATACATTTTTTTGGAGACTCACACTTTCGACTTTAGCCTGTGTAAATGTTATCTTTCATCATCAGAGGAGTTGTTCCGCCTACCCTTGCTGACCTGCTTCATAAATTGCATACATACATATACATACAAATATTTCAAGCATGGGCATTAATACCCTTCTAGCCTGCCGATATACCAAAACACTTGTTCACATAATAAATGTCCAGGCTATTCTTGAAAAATATCTAAACTAGCACTTGCTTTAATGTACTTTGGTAGTCTGTTCCATGCATCAGCTGCTCTCTCAGAAAACCAATTAGTACACTTCTCATTCCTATAGAATCTACTACTTAGGTTGGCTGATAACTCTGTAGTACTTTTTGATAACCCAAACATTCCCAGAGATAGCTGTCTCTAAATGCCCTATATATCTGAATAAGATCTCCTCTTAAATATCTTTAAGAGACACTGCACATGCTTAGATAATTTAGTCTTTCATAATAACTTAAACTTTTCAAATCCATGGATGTCCTTGGTATATTTCCACTGTACTCTTTGCAGTTTACTCATGTTTGTTTTCTTATAATTTTTTGCATATTATTATTCCATACTCAAGTTTGGGTCTAATATAACTAACAATTACTTCATTATTTAGCGCTTTCATCCACTGTTTAATACGTGAACTTCCTCAGAAACATTTTCAAATGATTTCCAGTTCCTTAAATAACTTACTAAACAGGAAATGACATCATGACCATCAAACTGAAAAAATAACAAATGTGATTTTCTACAAAAATGAAGTATTGTCATAATGATAACAAATAAAAAAAAAAAAATATATATATATATATATATATATATATATATATATATACAAATGAATGTATATACACATATATACACATACATATGTATAAATGCAAAAATACAGTCATAAAAATGCAGTGTAAATTCATGCTGTGTGAATAGCATAATAATCAACTTGAGCATAGACGTCTTAGAATGCAAGGAGACATTGTGGCAATTTTTGTTGGGGGCTGATAGGTTGCCTGGCCTCAATGATTATATTAATTTAAAATGTTTTTTGAAATATAGATAGGTGTTTGAGACCATATGCATGTGATCCATGTGTGTTTTGTGTGAGGTGTACATGTGTGTACACATACATGTTCATATCACTCTGATTCCCTTCAGAGACATGATATGATTTACATTATTCGTATATATACATATTTTTTTGTTTTATACATATATTACATTTTATATATATTATATTATATACATTTTGGTATGTGTACTTGTGTGTATATTTCATCATTATTTCTATATTGTCATATATATTTTTTACGACATTTATATATATATTTTTTCACATGTGTATTTTATATTTTCATAGTGACTGTTTGGTTCTATGTTTGTGTGTGTGTGTGTGTGTGTGTGTGTGTGTGTGTGTGTGTGTGTGTGTGTGTGTGTGTGTGTGTGTGTGTGTGTGTGTGTGTGTGTGTGTGTGTGTGTGGGGGTACATGTCTATATGTGCATATGTGTGTGTGTGTGTGTGTGTGTGTGTGTGTGTGTGTGTGTGTGTGTGTGTGCGTGTGCAGGTGTGTGCATGCATGTGATTGTTGCGTTTATGTTGAAGAGGTCTTTGGATATGCATTTCATATGCTCAAGTTGATTATTATGCTATTCACACAGCATGAATTTACACTGAATTTTTATGACTGTATTTTTGCATTTATACATATGTATTTGTATATATGTGTATATACATTCATTTGTATATATATATATATATATATATATATATATATATATATATATATATATATATTTGTTATCATTATGACAATACTTCATTTTTGTAGAAAATCACATTTGTTATTTTTTCAGTTTGATGGTCATGATGTCATTTCCTGTTTAGTAAGTTATTTAAGGAACTGGAAATCATTTGAAAATGTTTCTGAGGAAGTTCATGTATTAAACAGTGGATGAAAGCGCTAAATTTTTGGGTTCTGGTTTACTTGTTTTTTTTTGCCAGCAGGTCTGCAGTTCATTTTTTCATTTTGTTTGGTTGTCAGCATTTTTTGACTTCATTATTTCTGATTTCCTAGACTTTACAAAATATTTTTATACAACCTTTAGTTCTATAACTATCATTACCCAATTCACTGATATGATTAGAAACACTCAAAGCTGGATCTACCCATGTATCCCGGTTCTTAAATAAATCTAAAGTTTCAATCATTGGGTGCTGTATTAAATATTCACCTTTCAATTTATGTCTCCAACTCTCATATGCCTAGTTTTTGATGTAGGTATCAGCATATTATTCTCCTCTGACCAAATGGTCAATTTAGTTAAATTATTCTGCAGACATGCCTTATCTGAACACATATAATCAGTTTACCCAATTTCAGGGCATCTGCATATAGACTGTAGAACCTCAGATGGAAAATTTAGGTCTGAAAGATACAATCTAAACTAGTAAAGGCCTAGTACGGAGCCCTTTGGGACACCCTGACTGTAACCAAGAATTTCACCTGTCCAATTGTTGTATGATACTTGCCATATCCTATTTGTAAGCCATGCAGCTATCCATCTTATCAGGAGTAAATCAATACCTACTTATTTAATTTACTGATCAGTGTTTTTGTGTGTGATGGTGTCAAGTGCTGAAGTAAAATCTACATAAATTACATCACAGCACAATTTTCCATTCATAGCTGTTATTATATTCTTATAGAATATCATGTTACAGGTAGTAATAAATCTATTTTCAACATATGCATGCTGATATATGGTTTCAAGTCCCAACCTATCCAGTCCTGACAATAACTTACCCAATATTACTGTCTCCATTATTTTTTCCACAAATTAAAAGTTGACTTAATGGTCTATATGACTTTGGGTTTGTCCTATTTCCCTTTCCCTTAAAGACAGGTTTAATAAGCGCATGTCTCCAGTCTTGAGAAATAACCTTATATTTATATGACCTACTAAATAACAGATATAATGGTATTGTATCTTCTTGCTGAAGTATTCTTGGGTCATTATTACTAATTCTGTCTCCTCATTGTGCTTTGTTTGGATCCAGTTTGTGCAGTTCTTTTTCAATATAATCTAAGTTGCTTCCAGTATCTAAGGTTACTTGGATCTCACTAGGACAATTTATCACAACCAAAGTGGTTTGCTTAAGATTTTGTAAATATATCTATAATCTGTTGTATATTAGAATACATTTTAGAATCTACTGACAGTTTATCAATTTGTATGTCTGCTCCTTCCACATCTTATGTGTCTATAAAAAAGGTTTCCTATTATGCTCAATAACTTTATATACATTTTCTTTAAAATTGTCTTTATCCTGTCTCAAACTATTCTTAATTTGTTTGTCCAGCTTGTTTATTTCAGTTTTCCAAGTTGTAGTTCAACCTCTCATCTATTTTTTTATATTTTTTGTCTCTCACCTTATTCGGGTATCTTGTTCTTATGAAAATATATCCCCCCTGATGCTGTATGCCTAGATCCTGGTGTTAAACATTTTTTTTTTTTTTTTTGCACTCAGTTTTTCTTTCAAAACTTCCCACATTCCATCTGCATTTTTTCCCACTGAACACAACACCCCAGTTAGTTTTAATAGGGACTGCTCTGCTTCCATATAATCAGTAATTAATCTTCTCTGTGTTTCAGTTTGGCAGAATTATGTAGCAACAAATTAACCTTTATAACTTTTTTTTGCAATCTGAAGCAATTTTTGTTCCTGAGCATATGTTGTGAATAATTTCCTTACTAATGTGGTTGAATCTATATTGTTCCAATCTGTTTCTGGTAAATTTAAATACTAAGCTAATATTATTCTTCCCTTCAAGCAAGAAATGTATGAATTACTTTAGGTCATCAGCACTTGACTTTGGTGGTCTATACACTCCAACAATTCTTATATGTTCCAGGGTTATCTTTATTTCCACAGCTATACAGTCTATGGTATTGGTGTTATCACTGAACATGTAATAATCACAGGTCTTATAACTATCTTTAATCCCTATCATAACACCTCCACCCGATTTTTTTTTGTAAGAATGCCTGTTACAGTAAAAAACATATATACCCTGACAGAACTTGTTTCCAGTGATTGTTCTTTAACCATGTTTCACAAACAATAGCAACATCAATCTTGTGGAAACATACCAAATTTTCCAATAAAAAAGTTATTATTAATGCTCCTTATTAATATTATAATAATATAACTTAATATTATTAATAAATAAAATAATTATAAAATAAATGCTCCTAGCATTAACAACCATCAGAAAGGCATCAAATGTTCCTGTCTGTGAACTGTTAAATTTCCAACCTGGTAAAAATCATACCTGGTGTTTGTCAAATAATTCAAATTATCTGCTAAAAAGTCTCTTCACTGGTCTTGGCAAATGCACACCATCCTGGCTGAACACACGTGTGCCCAAAACTAGGCTAAGATGCTCTACACATTTCCATTTTTTTAATCATATTTTTTCCATGTAGGTATTTACCTCAAAAATCTTTTACTTCACAGTGACTTGACTATCTTTTCTATGTGTGATTTATGAAAAATATGTCGCATCACCAGTGCATGATATAGTATCTAAGAGATCTGTAAGTTCTCTACTTACAATCAGAGTCCTTGTGGAGATCATTTGTACCAACATGAATAAAAACAGTTTCATACTTCCTTACATTAATGTGTTCCAAGGCTTGTCTCACATCTTCTATTTTTGATCTTGGCAAGCATAGCTATTCAATGTTCATTATATTTTCTGCAAATGTAAGTAGCAGTTCCTCTAATAATAGAATCTCCAATTACAAGAATATATTTTCTGACCAGATCTGAAGACTCTACAACTTCTACTACAATAATATCTGCTCTATCATTTGTTACAAAGGAATGATCTTTAAGTTCATTAGTCTTATTAATCCCACTGCTTTTATTGTCTATTAAACTTGCAAGCATATGAGCCTCATCCAGCTGGCTTTGTACATCCACAGCTTGAGCCATGTAGTCAAAATCTGTTTTTCGCTTTTTTCTTACAGTAATGTTCTTCAGTCCTTCTGCATTCAATTTTGATTTCTTACTTTTCAGCTGCCCCTTGCCTCTTTTTTCTACCTTCTCTTTTTTGAAAAAGGTGCTTTTTTCTGTAGACTCAAGGTTTTCTGATAGAAAAATGTTATAATTCCCTGTAATCTGTGTATTACATAACAAAGCAGTGTCCATTTTAGTACGCTTCCTCTTTAATTTACAGATATTTATGAGTTTCTTTTTCTTCCTTGTTATTTGTTGTGGACTTCTTCCTTTGTTTCATTTTTTGTTTCCTTCTAAACACTTGAATCATCAGATTGCTAAATACTTGCATCCAGAATTCCAAAGTTGTCATGGGTATCGCCTTGTTTCATAGGGGCTGAATGATCCTTACAGACAATAGACACATCATTTCCTGTATGTGTTCTGTTTGCCTCACCATTTCAGGCATTAATATATCTATTATATATATATATATATATATATATATATATATATATATATATATATATACATATATATACATATATATATATATATATATATATATATATATATATATAAACAGTTATCAAAGCCATGTCAATTGTACAAGTGCAATCATCATCAATAAGTCTAGGTTTACTTCTCATAATGGTAAGCAAATCATCCAATGTTTTACATGAGAAACACAGATCACAAGTTTATAAGGTGTTACCTTTAAATATGCATAGCATTTATTACACTGTACAAGATACCTGTGCTTTATCAAATCATTAATGGCATACTCATTTAAGGAATCCATATTTAGCTTCAAATGAATAAAAAAATATAAAAGAAAGGAATTATCAAAATTAGTAACCACAGAATTCAAAGAGAACTTAAATCAAATTCTATGAGAAAAATTAAACAAACAGTATACAACTAAATACTAAAATAAGTTCAGTAAAGTTATTGTTCTGACTGTACAAGTTCTGAAAGTCAGATGAAAGCTGTAATTCCTTTACATCACATACAACACTCACTTCTTTTTAACAGTAAAGATCAAAAAATCACAAACTAAGATAGGATTGTTTACATAAACTCTGGATTGCCCTCTCTGTAGTCTGTGTGAAATTAAAGCTGACTAGGCCCCTTGTTATGTCTAGAGTTTACCTGTCTAAAACCTATCCATTTCTGACAACCAACAGTGAAAATTAAAGATAAAACAAAAATATAAATCAAACTAAATCTTCTTGTCTATGTCTACAAACTATCCCTTTCTTCCTTCAAACACTGTACTACAATGGTAAAAATAAAATGTAAATTTAAATAAAATTTCTCTTACCAGTCAACTTCACAGTAAAACACAAACCAAGATATAGTGTTCTTGTTGAATGTAATCTGACAGGATGAGATGAACTGAGTAATGTTTTACCATTTTTCCTCATACTAGCAGTTGCCTAGGTCTTTGTCTCTATCATATAGTCAATTACACTCAATTAGAATCCTTTTTGTGAAAATGATACGTGATGACTATTATTACCTTAAGCAGGTAGATCTTTAAGTAGGTAAGCAGCTTAAAATAAAGTATATAAACAAACATAAAACTAACAATGTCCATTCAGAAAGCTTCAAATAAAATATATTTTAACCAATCATTAATGATATACATATCTGCAGTTCCATGGGACATAAGAAGCTCAACTGATTGCAGTTAACTGGTAACTTATTACAATGACTGTGGCTGAATTGATCAAATATGCAAATATCTGTCATCTCCCATACAGTCACATGTGTATACCATCGTCTGCTATGGAGAAGTTTAACAGCTTTTTGTTTCATTTTCCATTCTACAAATGCATTATTCCTATGTGTACAGCAGCCTAGATTGCAGGACATAAGTACAATGTAAAAATTAATTTTGATATTGTTTGATACTATGCTCAACTTAGTTGTTGGCATCTTGGTCTAGTATATACTAATAAGTAAAGATTTTATTTTCAGGTTTATGTGATTCCCTAACATAATCATTATAGATCTGTCAGAAGCATGTTCCAGACAATCTGCAAGAATCAGCAGTTCTGTAAGCCAGAATTATTAGTTGCTGCACTTCAATAGTCTCCGTAACAAAGGTGGTTTAATAGCCAGCAGGTAAAAACTGTTTTGCAAAGGTGATTTCATGAAAAGTCCCAGATTAAAAGAAGTGAAGATGTACAATGCTAAGGTAACAGGAATTGTATGTGATTACCATTCAGTCCCACACTGTGACATAATAGAAGGTAAAAAATTACTGTAGATGATTCCAGACTTATTTATCAACTTTTTGTCTTAAAAAGACATTTTCTTTATAGAACACCGATTGTTATATGCAGAGATGAAAGCAGTATGCAGATATTAGCATACCAAGTTTTAGTTAGACTTATTTTTGTGATGGAAACAATGTTGCAGTGTACAAATACTAAGATGCATCAAATCCCTGGATATTATATTGACTGCTATTATGGCCATTAGAATAGTCAACAAATCTGTAATATACTGCTTCTATTTAAATTTGTTGGATCTATGAATATGTGCATTATAGCATGTCTGTGCAACTGTGTGTCCTTCTTGCTGTAAAGCAAAACTTCGGTCCCACCAATGAGCGTGTAACGGCTCAATAAATCCACGAGAAGCAGAATTAAACTCACAGTTTAATGTATGGTAACACGAAACACACCATAAACGACAGCAAAAAGGACTGCAGGATCCATACAAGTGCGTAGCACTATACAGAAGCCTACTACATCAAACGAGACAGTGCACAACAAAAAGGAACGCTAAAAGCAGATCAAGTTAAGCGCTTTCAACCAAATCTATGGTCTTCATCAGAACTAAAGGTAAACACATTTAAAAACTCAATTTATAGATTCTTTGGCGCCAAAAACAACTGATTGAGATTTAAAGGTACATTTCACTTCACACTAATCCTCTATGTGAAACATAAACAAGCCAAATAAAAACATTCATCTTTAAAAAATACAAACATACGTCCTATAAAGAGCTTACAGATCATTGTATACTGCTCAAGTGACATGTCAAAATATGCACAAACTGATTACTGACTATACGTGTATGTTACAATAAAATATGAATAAAGATAAATATAAATAATGAATATGGAAACTTCTGTGATCAAAATATCTAACTCTCATGTAATTTATTTATTGGTAATTATACTAATATACTAAAGTGTATGAACTATAAGCTAAATACATAAAGAAAAATCTAAGTGAAGGATATATATGATCGTTAAAAACATAAATGTAAATATATTGTCTACGACTAGTATGACTTAAATATTATAGTAAAAAAATATATATGTGTAAATATAATGGAGATTGAAAATTATTATAAAAAATATTTTGTTAAAAATGTGTTAAAAATTCTGTTTAAAAAATTCTATTAAGAAAATCTATGGAAAATTCTATTAATAAATATTGTTTTAAAAAATTCTATTAATAAACTCCGTTTAAAGATAGGCACATAATAATCAAATATGATGGTCATGACCAGAGTGTTGCGTCATAAATCTATGTTGTGAACAATAATTCATATATGATAAGTATAAAATGTATTAATATGAAGGCTGTAATACATAATGAACTATATAAGTTGATCATAGATATTAAATGAGTATTGAATAATAATTAAATAAGTAAGGATTTAATAGAAATACACTCGTTCAGACCTGGTGGATTAGTGTCATCAAGATACAGTTGCCACCAAGTTTCTTTGAAGGCTATTAAGCTTTTAATGTTGCCTCCTCTCGGGTCATTCGAAATAACCTCTAAAATACTAAATTTAAACGTGTGTTGTGTTCCCTTTGCCTGTATATGTCTATATAAAGCATTGTTAATATCTTTAGTCTTAATGCAATACATGTCCCAGATTAAAAAAAGTGAAGATGTACAATGCTAAGGTAATAGGAATTGTATGTGATTACCATTCAGTCCCACACTGTGACATAATAGAAGGTAAAAAATTACTGTAGATGATTCCAGACTTATTTATCAACTTTTTGTCTTAAAAAGACATTTTCTTTATAGAACACCGATTGTTATATGCAGAGATGAAAGCAGTATGCAGATATTAGCATACCAAGTTTTAGTTAGACTTATTTTTGTGATGGAAACAATGTTGCAGTGTACAAATACTAAGATGCATCAAATCCCTGGATATTATATTGACTGCTATTATGGCCATTAGAATAGTCAACAAATATGTAATATACTGCTTCTATTTAAATTTGTTGGATCTATGAGTATGTGCATTATAGCATGTATGTGCGACTGTGTGTCCTTCTTGCTGTACACATCTTTTGCTTGGGCATCACAGAAAAACAAATCATGTGCAGATGTGTTTGACCTTTAATGTGGCTTCTCTTTGTTGGGTGGGTTACTTAACTTTGCACGAGTGCATTTAAGTAGGGTTATGCTTGTCTCAAAATTCAACATAAAACAAAGATAATAGTGGTGGCAGCATGCCTACTTCAGGAATGTTGAATAAGTTGAGTAAAGTTCAGCAGTATCCACCATAGTTGTCAGGAAAACTATCTAAGTTGACTGATATACTCACCTAATCAATCTAGTTTAAAATATACTGACCTGTCAATAGCTTAGATGAGCTGAAAGTGTTACAGAGATTCACCAGTATTACAGCACTGGACACACCCTCTCCCTTGAATTGCCATCCATCCATAACTCTCATATCACAAGTCCTCCCACTGCCTCCTAAACAAAATGACACCTCAAATAGCTTTTGGATGTCTAAGGAACATGTGTGCACCTTCTGCACCACTCTGATAAACAACTATTCTTATTTATAGCTTATTCATGTCTTCCCTTTGACTGATCAAATGAGATATGCATTCATTAATACATTTTAAATTTTGCAGCACATTATCAAACATTGTTTTCAACACTGAGCAAAACATTTCTGTGAAAGACTGGAAGGCTGAAAATGGTAAAGCAATATTAAGGATTTTAATTTTAGGAAAATGTAATGCATATTGGTATCTCATTATGAAGTACACATTTCTGGTAAACAACTCCTAGGTAAGTAGAGTCATGTATTGATTTTCTTTTTGAATCTGACATAGGGCATCTGGTACAGTATTGAAGTTGGAGATATTTTCAACAATTATGTTCTTTTTTGCTTCCTTTCTACCTGCTGGTTGCCTTCATAAAATCTCTGCAGATCTTCCAGAAATTGTGTTAAGTTTAGAAACACTTCTGTACCTAGGATTTTGCTAATGTATTCTTCAAAGGTTGCAGGTATAATGTCCTTGGATATACTGGTATTTAGGATAATATGACCTACTATCTTGCCTCCAGGTCAGTCACTGCTGATTTAATACTTTTCAAGGGTCCTGCAGAATTTCTGTATGCAACTGGATCGATGATAAATTATCTTATGTTTCATATATCCTCTTTTTTGATTCTTTGATTCTTTCATTAACGTGATCGAGAATTGAGTCACTAACTGCTGCCATAATATTTCCCATCTTTTCATTGATAGGGGTGTATTGTATTTCAGCAGATGAAAATCAATTGTAAGGAGGAAGGGTGATCTTCTCTGAGCAAAGTGTTTTGGTGGTGGGAATATAGAACATAGAATATAGAAAACACAGTGAGAGTTATTTCCTCAAAAGATAATGCAACTTACTTTTAAACAATCTTACTGGAATTACCTCAACATATTGAGCTATAGATCACTGCAAGTCAATGTAATTCTCATGCCTCTCAAACTCTAAAGGCAGAAATCTGGACAAAGCTAAAAATAATGGGAGAACAGCAACCCAAAATCAGGAACAGGTTTTAATTATTATTCTTGCAAACATAAAATCTGCTAGAATAACTAGTTGTATGTTAGTCTATATTTTCTGAAGGATATAGTGTCTGAAACTGAAATGTTATTATTTAATGATTTCAACCCTCAGCAATTTGCCAGAAAACCATAAAAACGATTAGACAAAATTTGGACATTCTGTGAAGATCAGGATATTTGAGAGGCTCCTATGTGTACATCTAAATTTTTTTCTTCACTGCCAAATTCTCTTTTATTAAGCTAGGATAGGTGGGAGGAAATCTGAATAATAAACACAAGTTATACCAATTCTGAGGCATCTTCAGATGCTATCATATTTTCTTTTAGCCATCATTGGTGCTACTTATTATCTATTGTCTTATAAAGATAGAGTGTGTGTTATACAGTTGTTATATGCTATTCAGATTCTGGACACCATATTACTTTTCTAATTTCAGTTATCAGAAATGTGATTAACTCACTTTCATTTATAATTATACAAACCAAGAGACCTGAATCCACCGAGCAAATGTCTCAGGTAGCCCAATAAATAATAAATCCAAAGCCAAATGTGTGCAATGAGACAAAACTAGGCTGCTTGCATAAAACAAAAAAATATTTATTCAAAATTAACATGACAGCTTTCACGGCTACACATTCTGCTTCATCAGATGTAAAAGAACAATACCTACTGAGTGAACTTATATACATGCCTAGTCACATGCTCTTCACAGTTAATTAATCCTTAAAAGAATAATTAAAGTACAAAAACTTTTTCATTTAAAAACAGCCAACACACATCATACTTATTATTATAAAAATGACATTACTTAAAAAACTTAAAACTATTAAAAACAGACTTCTACCTAAAAAGTGGTCTAGCTTTAAGCATTGGTTTAATAGTTTTTTTTTTCATTTAAACCTGATGCACGGTCTGCTCCTAACCTAGCTATCCATTTACTCTCTAGGCATTCAGTTTGATTCTTTATATCACCCTTTCTTTTGTTAATCTCAATTTTACCAATGACCTGAAACATGAACTTATGTGCTGTTGAAGTATTCTTCACATGTTTAGATAGAGCGTTATTATCTGAGCTAGTCTTAATGTTATACAAATGCTCTCTTATATGATCCCTTAATACTCTATTGGTTTTACCAGCATAGAATTTATTACATGTAACACAGCGAGGTAAATAAACTATGTTTTCAGTAATGCGGGTTGCTGGGACCTTAAACTGATACCGTCTACCTTGATCTGGATGGTTAAAACGTCCTGAACTGTTTATATATTTACAATAATTACAAGAATTACAAGGTTTGGTAACATCCTCTGTGACTGTATAATTATTGTTAGAAGGCCTCCCATTAATAAGCTTCTTGGGATAACATAACATTTGTTTTAGACATCTTTTTTTCTTATAATAGAAGCTGGGATTATCACCTATTACATTCCTTAAGGTTGGATTTATTGTCATGATAGGCCAAAGCTTCTTGATAACCTCTATAACATATTTAGTACCACTAGGTTAAATAACTGCTATTCTACACACATTACTAATAACCTTTTTGTGATCCATTACTGGAGAGTTAGATGAAAAATAAGCCCTGCCCTTACTTCATCTATTACTTACTCTCATTTGCAATGCGTTATGAACTCTTCTTTTATTGTAGCCGCCAGCTACAAATTTCCCTTCTATGTCCTTAATTTCCCTTTCAAAATTTCCATCACTAGCACTGACCCTTGAAATTCTTAAACCTTGCACAATATTATCAAATATAAAGTGTGGGTGCATGCTACTGCAATGTAAAAAATTGCTTTTATAACATGATTTTCTATACAGCATAGTATCTAGTGTAACAACATCATTGACCTTTATTAACACATCTAAAAAAATTATTTCTAGTTTTGAATAATTTGCCATGAATCTAAGAAATGTTGTACTACCATTAATGCATGTAATAAAATCCAATAATTCATTTTCACTACCTTTCCAGATTAGAAACAAACCATCCACAATTCTTCTAAAATGACCTGCATAGATGTAGTTCAACTCCCAGATTAACATAATTAGGTCGGCGTAGCTATTGGCACATGTGCCCATAGCTATGCCATCCTTTTGTATAAAATATTTATCATTAAATAAAAATATATTATTATACAAAATCAACTCTAATAAAGTACTAAGAAGCTCTATCTTACTAGCCCTCATTTTGTTCTGTTCTAACAGAAACAGTTTCATCCACTCAATACCTGTGTCATTAGGAATGACAGTGAATAATGAATTGACATCTAGTGTCACAAAAATGCATCCATTTAAATCAAAAGTTAATTTTGTGTAATCAAAAAGATCAATCAAGAACTGTTGTGAATCTTGTAATACATCAATCTGCAGATCTATAATTGGTCTCATGTTTTCTCAATACAAACTGACATAGCCTCCGTTGACCAATGTTGCCCTGACACAATAGGGCATAAAGGTGGATTGACAGAGTCTTTATGCAATTTGGGCAGTCCTTGAATAAATGGAATTTTTGGTTTACCAATGTAAAAATAACCATACAATTTTTTATCAATTAAATTGCTTGAAAACATACACATTTACTCTTCATTCTATCAACTTTCATACAAACTTCCAAAGATGTAATTTTCTTGTAATAATGTTCATCAGCAAGCATATCATCCATTCTATTCATACCATTCACAATCAAGTATTACAATAGGACCACCCTTGTCAGCTTGTCATATCACTATACTTTCATCATGCATAAGTTCATATAAGGCAGTTCTCTCTTTTGTATTATAAAAAACATGCACTATTTTCTTGATTATAATAATTTCTATAAAGCTCATCAAGAGACATCCGCTCAAAAACATCCACTAATGGATGTAACACCAGTATAAAAGTGCTAGGTCTATTAAACATTTTACCGCTGTCTCCATAGACCATATCTTTATCACATTCATTAAACATATATTTCAACATTGCATTCCTGGTAAATAACTTTAAATCAAAGACTACTTCAGTTATATCAGCCCTTTGTGATAGTACAAAAGATAGTCCTTTTTGTAATAACATAATTTCATCATCGTGCAATAATTTGACTGATAAATTACAAATTAAATTGTTTTCCAGTGCCTTCTGATGCTTTTATTTATCTATTAGACATTAATGGGATGCTTACACTATGTGAAAGATGGGAGAAATCCAGTAGGTTAACCCATGTATGGGTGTCATGTGTCATCCCTCAGTGTTTTTCACAAATGTGCATCCTGTAATGTGCTTTGCAAAACACCGAGAGTGGTGTGTAATGCATTATGGTAAGAAAAAAATATTTTTGTCATACACTACAGATATCACTACAAGAACGCAAGTTATTGTAAGTGGTATAGCAAAAATCTTCTTTATTTTCATATAATGCATGCACAATGTTCCTTGAGTCAAGTGAGCCTGTAATAGCAAGCACTGCCCTGCAGTTGTTACTGCTTCAATAAAATTATTTACTTTCTATAGATTTATAGATTGAAAGTTTCTAGCCTGAGTCACCATCAAGACACATAGCCATGTCAGGCAATGTCAATAAGAATCAGTAAAAGTTTATTATTTTTTCCTATTAAACAGCAGTTCATATATACCCACGGTATGAGTTTATACCCTCCCATTGTTTCAATAATTAAGGTTTATAAGGTTGCTCTGGAATTAATCTGGTATTCAAAGGAACTCTACTCCAAGGACATGGCATGCATTAGGCTAAGTAATCATTCAAACAAGTATTGTTAAGGGAGAGGCAATTTCTTGATTGGGCGCAGACCTATGAACCACTTAGTGCAAGAAATCTGGACAAATCCAAATATAATGCTGGGGGGACAAAGGCCAAAAATCAGGATATATTTTAAATATAGTTCTTACAAAACTTAGAAAGCTGCTAGGCTAATAGGATTTGTGTTAATATCTATTTTCTAAAGGATCTGAAGTCTGAAACTAAATTGTATGCCATAACTTAGTAACTTCGATCCTTAGTGATTAGTCAGAAAAACACAATGTTTTGAGCAGAAATAAGGGCATTTTGTAAAAATCTGGATAGCTGAGAGTTATGATTGGGTATTAGTTCTACTGTTGGTTATATAAAGGTGGAAGAAATTTAAAACAAGTTTATTGTCTTCAGGGGTTGTCTGGGACAAGAATTAGACTCTGGCACCATCAAAACCACTGGTCCATTTACACTAACTAGTGTGGGATATTGCAATTCTTAAGAAAAACATGGAAAAAGATTAAAATAAAACAAACTGAGAAATGCTGAAACAATCAGTGGTTAATATTATATTATCTTTCATTACAATTTTAATTATTTAACAATTAAATAACTAACATTAAAGAATTAACTTACAATTAAATAATTAAAAATACTTATAATATATTATTTTGTTTTCTTACTAATTTTAACAAATCATGAATTACTTTTATAGGATGAGTAGATGTTTCAATAGTTCTGAAGTTTCTGCAATTTCATTAATTATTTCATCCAAATCTAACTTCATCAGCATATCTTTTTTCTGTGGCTATTAACATGAAAGAATTAACATTATAGACTGTGCTTCTTAAATGGTTTTTTAATAAATTCTAAAGTAGTAAAACTTTTCTCACATACAACTTGTATGAAAGAAAGTATTCAAATATATTTTAAGCTATGTTGATTATAGCTTAAGTATCAGTATGTTATATTGATATAAAATTAGATAACTACTACAGCTTTTACATTCTGAGCATGACATTTTCTACTTCTATATCAATATTGTCTACATTTTCACTTCAAACTGTATATTCTTGTACTAGTGATGTTTTCAAGTTTTCCTAATGCGAAGCAAAATTTGCAAGTTCGTGTTATTACATTTTCAGAAGTGGCTCTTTCATCAAAATTAATCAAGCATTCACTTAATTTAACTAGCACCAATGATGGAATACCTTGATTATTTAATTAGAAAAGTTTCTTAGGTCCAAGAAAGAATAATATATGTAAAGTCCACTACTATCTTTAAAATGGAGATGCATGCTTTCAATGATCTCATCAAGAATGATGCTGTAAGCCTGTATTCTGCAAGATGTAATAGCATCAGAGATTCGTTCATCATAAGTGGATTTACCTGCCATAATTTTCTTCTTCCTGGGATTTTTTTTGGAAGACTAGATAGTACTTCCAAATTGTATTGTTCTAATAATAGCAAATTTGCTTTAACATGGTTAACAAAATTGCTGACTGCCTTTTGGACAGTATCAAAATCTCTTAAGAACATTTTGAGTTCCTGCAGTGTTACTGAAACCATGCGACAAGATTTCAAAACATCCGTTTCTCTTGTTTGAAGATATGTAGATAATGGGATCATTAGTTCAAATATTCAACGGACAATATGCGCTGTTAGTATTATTTCATACTTAAGCAATGATTCTGTATATGTTTTTGCTTTTAGATGTACTTCAGGTTTAACTCAGACATTTTCTTGAATATGTGTCAATGTAACAATTAGATTCATGTATGAGGCTAAATCTGCATTTGAAAATCCCCCAACATTTTTTCAGAACCATATATTTTAACAACCAGCGAGTTTCAACAATTATTGATAATTTTTAATGGTGAACATCTTGAATTACTTTTTCCTGTGTATTTGTTCTCTGATATGAATATCAGATAAACACTGCAATGTCATTTATTAAACTAAATTGTGATACACTTTCAATAACAACATTGATAGCATCTGAAAGTGCTAAACTGAGAATGTGTCCATAACACCAGCCATGTATTTGATAAGGAGATTCTTTTGAAAACCATGCAGAAAACCCATTATATTAGCTGTTATATTTGCAGCCACACTCGTAGAAATGCCAACACATTTTGAAAAAATCAATACTGTACTATTTCAG
The DNA here is from genome assembly GCF_019279795.1 of Protopterus annectens. Lineage (NCBI taxonomy): Eukaryota > Metazoa > Chordata > Ceratodontiformes > Protopteridae > Protopterus > Protopterus annectens. Next base: position 549,068,700 of record NC_056737.1, read on the forward strand.
AGTTTTCTATAGTAACTGCCTTTTAAATTTCTTCTTTTGTTTTGTTTAACTTATCTATTGTTAAATCAATTTTTATCATATTCAAAACTGTATAAATTTTCTGTAGTAATATCATCTGTTATTGTAAACTGTGCATTTAAAAGACCTACTTAGTAATTGTATAATTTCTATTGTAAATTTCTGTGCTTCATGGAGCTTTTCTCCTCGGGTCTCCACTGAAAATGGGTCCCAAGCCCAGATGGACTAATCCGGTTAACAAATGTCAATAAATAAATAAATAAAACTGAAGCATATATTCTAAGGTTGATGATTCACAGGATAACACTATTAATAGCTTATTGTGAAGTTGATTGGTCAAGTACTGTATAATAATGCAACACTGGTCTTTCAATGTGATATCTTGTGGTGTATCGATCTGTACCAAAAACATTCCAACTACTCTTATCTCACTTGCAATTGTCTCGTGAATAAGCTGTTGAATAATTTGTATCACCTTATTGACTGCGTCTATAGAGAGTAAGGTAACTACTGATCCTCTTCCTTTTCCTCCCTACAAGTGTATGTTTTTACTTTTCTTTATACAGTTATTTATATGCTCACTTAGGCAAGCATCATATTTGTTAAGAAACTGAATTAACTCTAAAAAATGTTCATGATCTACAGAAATATCTTCTAATTTGAATGCAGCTTCAAATTCTGTTCTTCTATAACTAAGTCCTCATTTACCTATCAATTTAATTATGTAAGTCACCTGCTCTAATATTTGCCATTTCATTTTTAGTTGTTCTTGTCTTACAAAAATTTGGTTATAAAATAATAAGCTACTGATATCAGCACTGGCAGCATATAAAAATATGCTTCTGCACAACTCTGATGCATTGCATTTGTTTTGTGCTCTTCAGTTCATTGATGGATGTGTCTCCTATCTGCCATACCTTTCATAAATGGATTTGTTTTAGAACTTTAAAAACAATTCCAGACAAACATAACAAAATAGTGCATTTTTTTTCTGGCAGTAGGATAACCACATACAGTTTGTCCCGTCTTTCCTATTGAAAGCTTTTTGTCATAAAGGATCAACGATGTCTTGTTTGGATGGTAAGTAAAAAATGTAAACATGAAGTTCTGACTGGGATGAGAAAAGTAGTTAAATTTAGTATTTTCAGGGGCCATACCAATTTCACAAGTGCGCACAACCTTACTTATTACTTTCTCTTGAACTTGATTGTTCATTTCTTGTTTAGTGATGATTTTGCCTTTTTCATTAGATGCATTTTCTTCTTGTATTGTTGAAATATTGGTTTGGATTCTTTATGTGTTTGCATGAGATCTGTACAAGTTTCCTCTTTGCACTGAGTCTAGGAAAAGAAAAACTGCTGAATATATCCGCTATCTATTTTTTTGCATTTTTCTGCAGTTGATTGTAGACTCTTTCTTTCTTTCCTCTCACAATTTTTTTGTGCTTTGCCTTTTCATTTTTCTTTCTTTTTATCCATATTTAAAGGGATAAAAAATAAATTGTAATTTTATTTGTTTTACTTACTTTCAAAATTGTGGTAATCAAAAACAATAAAGGAAAGCCTAATTTAAATAAGTATCCATTCCAAAGCTTCTAAGAAATGCCATCAACTCTGAAATTTCCATAGTATTTTTTTTTATTTATTTTCATATAGAGGATAGAATTCAATATATATATCAAGTTATTATGAAAGTTATTTATTAATTAAATTTGTTTTTTAGACACAATTAAAAGTAATGCTACTATTACTTTGTTCATTAAAAAAGAATGAGAATTTGACAATAAAGTAAAAAAAAACACAAATTTTGTAGCAGAACAGTAAATCCACAAATGTACAAATATGTAAAAAGCTATATCATGTTAACTACTGTGAATATAAACTGAGACCAGTAGTGCCTGGCGACTTCAAATCAAAGGGAAGTTGCGGGAGGCATCTGAATAGATGGGGCCAACTAGAAATGGATGGGGCCAACTAGGAAGGGGCAGAATAATGTTACAACAAGATTAACTCTGACCATGCTTACCAATTTATACAGAGTAAGTGCTCAAGCACTAATATCTGCCTGGCCTTGCCAGTGTATTATATTAAAAACATAAAATCTTCATTAGCAGTCCCCAAAACACATTGCCTTTCTAATATCTGCTTAATCCTGCCAGGATATTATATTAAAAAAAAAAAGAAACAGAAAGTCATCAACAGCCCCCAAAACACATAAACCACCTACTAGTATCTGATTGACTATTCTAGGATATTGGTAGAAAAACATCACAAACAGCCCCCCAAAACTCACAGTACACTGCAAATTAGGCCATATACTATCTGGTTGACCCTGCCAGCCTACAGGTTCAGGATGTCAAAAAGATAATTTATTTAGGAGACTGTACCAACCAAGATTCAACAACTATCTGGTTGACCCTGACAGGAAATAATTAAATAGAGAAATTATCTGGTCAGTCTTGCCAGAAAAAAAATGAACACAGAAAGTTTCTGGTTGACCCTGCCAGAAAAAAAAAATGAAAGTATCTCTTTGGATATGCCAGGGGAAAAAAAAGCACAGAAAGTATCTGGTTGAACCTGCCAGGAAAAATATGCAGAAATTATCTGGTTGGCCTTGTCAAGAAAAAAAAAACTGAGACCTTACCTTAAAGTTTAAACACTAATCCATTCAGATCACTGATTTTCTCTTCTTTGGTAACTCGTTACTTGTCTCTCCACTCTCACACCGTCTACCTTGCAACTAAAGTGTAGGAAGAGAATGCAAGAGTAACAGGACTAATCAGCAGCCATGTAGCACATGTACTCAGATTATGTGGCAGGCTGCTGACTTCACAGTCCAGTCAGCATCCTATTTCCTGGGGTTAAAACTGCAATGACTTCTGGACATCTTCATTGATGCCTGTGGTTCTCCTAATCTGGACTGTTTTTAAAACCATGCAGCATGCAAGCTGCTCTAAGTTCCACATTGAATCGCATTCAACTTTACACACTAGCTTACAGTTTCAACTGTGACTATTGTGTAAAGTTTAATAATTAAACTTTTTTTCTTTTTTCTTTTTTTTTTTTTTTTGGCAAAAGTTGGGGGCTGCAGCCCAGCAGTCCAATAACATGAGCCATTCTTGACTGATACTGAGTTTATTATAAATTTTGTGTAGAATAAAATGCATCCATTTGATGGGAAAAGAGAAAAAAGTACTACACAACTGCTTTGTCACCCACTGCTACCTTTGAAATAGACTAAATAGGCACTCCTAAAAATGGAGAACATCGATATCTGTGCAGTAACTGAGACCTGGTTCAAGGCTTTAGAGAGCACCCCTGCAATACCAGACTACAACTCTTACCACATTTTTCGGCCACCAAAGCAGGACCGAAACACTAAAGGAGGAGGAGTGTCAATATTCACCAAGGATATTCACACCACCATGCTAGTTGCCCAACACAATGTGTCTGAAATTCTCCAGTTGCAACTAACACTAGGTAAGACTGCAATCCAAATTGTAGCTTGCTACAGATCCCCCACCATACCCCAAGATTCTCACTACACCTTTCTAAACATACTGGAAAATATTAAGATAGAACCAAGCACCCTAATACTGGGTGATTTTAACTACCCTGCCATTAACTGGGAAAACTACTCATGTACCAACACCTTTGCCCAACGGTTCTTGGAATTCATAAATTCCAACGCCCTAGATCAACTAATCCATAGTCCCACCAGGGGCTCCAATATCCTAGACCTGGTCATTACCAACATGGGAAATCGATGCTCCACACCTATGGTCACCCCCTCGTTAGTCAGGTCTGACCATAAGCTAATCACCCTTAACATCCACATCCCAACCCACCCCCCAGTAAGGAAACCTCCATAAAAAAACTTCTCCAAAGCCAACTTCATGCTACTCAAGTCAGAAGTGACAAACTTCATGACACCCATGCAGACAGGAACTGAAAGTTCAACTGCTGAATCCTACACTAAGGCACTGTACGAGCACATCCACTCATGCATGAATTGTACCATCCCAAATAGAACCAAGATACTCTCATCCAAAGGGAAGAAACTGTTGCAGAAAAGAGGAAAATCCCAGGATGCAAAAAACTTCCTTACCAGCCTCAATAAGAAACTGAGATCTCTCAAAAAATCCTCCAAAGCTAGTTACAAAAATAAAATTGCCAAAGATTCCAAAGACAACCACAAGGCATTCTATAACTATGTCAAGAATCTAAATGGCAATGCTCAGATCTGCTCTGAGCTAAAACAGAATGGCATTAAATATACTGATCCCAAGGATATTGCCAGTATCCTGGCAGATCGATTCAGTGCTAACTTTACCCCCCTCTCACCCCCTAAATGGCCCATCTCAATACTGGAAGATTGCCAAATTCTGGTAATAATGGCCACACAGGTAAAAATGCACTCTCCAAAGCTAAGAATACAGCATCCATGGGACCAGATGACATCCCGGGCTGTGTACTACATGAACTACAATATGAACTGGCACCTCACCTAAGTGTCATGTTTAATCATAGCATCACCTCAGGTTTTGTGCCCACCGAGTGGCACAGAGCTACAGTTATCCCACTCCACAAGGGGGGATCCACCTTGGATCCCAGAAACTACCGTCCCATCAGTCTGACAAGCCTTATCTGCAAGGCCATGGAGCGTATTATCATGGAACTTATAAACAAAGACATTGGCAACCTTCAAACACTGGACCCCACCCAGTTTGGGTTCGTGAAGGGCCGATCTTGTCTCCTGAACCTGATTGACTTCTTCAAATCAGTCTCCAGAGCCATGGATAAGGGTAAGGTGGTCCACACAGCCTATCTAGACACTTGGAGTCATAGATAAACTTACTAAGCTGGGCATTAATCCCTACATCACCCAATGGGTTGCTAACTGGCTTACTGATAGAACCTACACTGTAAAAGTAGCCGACTCCAAATTCAGCTCTAGACAAGTAACAAGTGGAGTACCTCAGGGTTCAGTCCTGGGACCGCTCTTGTTTGGCATCTACTTCTCTGAAGTACAGGCCAGTACTAAGGGACACTGGATAACAAAGTTCGCAGATGACTGCAAACTGGGAGCCATTACTGAATCCCCAAATGATGTGGATACTCTACAAAAGGGCCTTACAGAAACAGATGCTTGGTGCCAAAGCCATGGGCTCAAGCTCAATGCCAAGAAATGTATAGTTATCCCCTTTGGGAAAAAACATGTATCCATGAATTACCATATAGGTGGCAGTACACTAAACACTGAAAGTGTAATAAGAGACTTAGGGACACAGGTGGACAGTGGTCTCACCTTCGATAACCACATCGCCACAACAGTCAGGAAATCCTTCTATGTGGCACACCTCATCACTAAGGGCTTTTCATCCAGAAAAAAGGAGGTCATTGTCCCACACTACTCATCCCTCATTAGACCCATTATAGAATACAACGCCCCATTTGGTATGTACCTCTCAAGACATCTGCAACAACTGGAAAGGTCGCAGAAATGCCTCATTAAAAGAATCACAGGCCTAAAGTAGATGCCATATGCTGACCACCTTAAAAAACTCCAGCTATACTCTGTCGCATATCGTCTACTCAGAGGCGATCTCTGCTTAACATACAAGGCCATGTCAGACCCAGAGCTGTTGGACATGCTACACTTAAAGAAATCCCAATCCCTCAGAGCCACATGCTCCAGGGATCTAAACCTTGTCATCACAATAAACAAAACATGCTGGAGGGATTGGTTCCTGACCCAGAGACTCCCCAGACTCTGGAATTGATTGCCCATACATGTCAAGCAGAGTGCCTCTTTGGCCATCTTCAAAAGGAACCTTGACAATTGGATGGGAGAAAGGAAATTCACCCCAGGGATCACGTCAGTTGCCCTGCTAGACAGGGGTCCAGGAAAGTAAATAGTGTGGGAAGAAATAGCCAGGGAATTCTTATGGCTTGGCTTGTGTAGGCCCTAGGGCTGATAGCCTATTACCAACCTATGAACCTATAATAAGCTAATAAGAATAAACACATATGTGTATATGACCATCTCGATACATAATTGCATATACAACCCACCCCATGTACCAGCCTTGTCAACTATAAACATTTTACATTTGGCTATAATTAGTAACACTTTGGATGCATTTGGACAATGGAAAAAAATAGTGTGATAAAATAAATATGACAATAAATATTTATTCTATGTACTTGAACAAATATCTAAGGACATGAAAGGGGGTGATTTTCAGAATGATTTGGAAAAAAGAGAAATGTTTTGGCAGATAAAGTTGATAGACGATGAATATCCTGGGCTGAATGGGGTAGTGAATATAAAGTGTTTCCTAAAAGATAGAAGACGTAAGGTGAAAACTTATGAGAAAACTAAATACATTTTTATGGTTTATATTTAAATTTATTTCATTTTAATTGTTAATTGATTCTACTAATTATGTAATTGGTTTATGAATGAGGGTATTTAAAGGGAGTGATTTTGTGGTGATGTTATTCCTTCTGTTCTGAACAAGTCTTATCTGACGAAAAGTGGAGAAATAAAGTGTTTACACTTAAAGATTTATCTTGGCTTCCTTGGTTTCGACTCCAGTTCATGGTTATATTTTTATTTTGTTGTTTTTTTACCAGGCCTATGATTGTCTTGGTAAGGAATTTCTAAGGCAGGGGTGTCCATTCTTTTGGCTTGCCGGGGCTACATTGAGTGAACAGAAATTGTCTTGGGGCCACATATAAAATATATCATATAGTTAACTCTTTTGCTGCCACGGGCAACCAAAACCAACCTCCTGGCTGTACTCTAGGTGCATTCAAACAATGAATAAATGTAATAAATGCTTAATATTTGCCTTAAAATTCTAATTCTCATTCTTATTCTTAATTGAACAGGTAACTCTAATATCTTAGTTAATATTCAAATCACAGGCTCTTTGAACACATTTTAGGGACATGCATATATGCACGTGTTCTTTGATTCACCTTATTGATTGTATTCAATTATATTCCTTGTATAATACAACACCAGTTGTTAGAATGTGTTTTAAATTTGTAGTTTTGAACAGTCTTCTAGTAAGCAATGAAACAAAATGTATGAACTAATGATGACAAAACTAGCAATTTCAGAACATTTCAACCTTAAAAGACCCCTCAAACTTCTGTCATTACAATCCACCAATATCAGTAAATATGCAAAATCTCTAAGTAAAGTCATAATAATTTCACATTAAAGGGATCTGTAACTAATGAAGAGGTTGCTAACAGCAAACAGCGTTATAGTTGGTTTCATCTACAAATAAAGTGGCTGTTGCCCTTGAAGAATAAATTGCCTATTTTACATTAAAAAAATGATAAGCTAGTAATATTGCAATAGGGAATGGATGTAAATTCCTCACTCAACTCCTTGAATCACAAGTGGTGGTATAGGCAGAGAATTACAGCTCTTGTTCCTTGTACCTAAGATACAGGGTTTGAGCCTGAGTAACACTAACCACTAGGTATACTTAACTGGGGCACACACACACACACACACACACACACACACACACACACACACACACACACACACACACACACACACACACACACACACACACCTGGACGTAGATGCTTGGAGACAGAACCTTGTACATTAGGAAAGAAAAATAAATTATTTGTAAAACAAAAATTATGTACAGACAGATAAATTGCCTTTCTCAAGGTTACACTGTAACAGCCTATAATATGATCTTATAATGTGCACTCTGAGTGCCCAACATCCATAAAGAGTAAATGAGACAATTGCTTTTTAAAAAGTCTGAAAAAGAAACATGGTGGACTCGTCATTTTGTTCTGCAATTCTGTTGCATGTTAACATCATTCCTCTCACTATATGTCACTACTACAAATACACAACTGTAATATTTTAAAAACTTCGCAGTTATGAAAGCCAACACACAAGAGTATATTTATAGCAAAAGTGTGCTCATCATCCAGCAGCAATATGAATATGCCAATGAGTAAAAGAAAAAAATACTTAAGCACACAAGCTCCGATCTCAACCACTCTGGAGAGATTGGAGTTAAAGAGTGTATACAAAAAACGTGTCAGTTTTATACTAACAAATCTTGTGGTACAGGTAACAGCACTGTTAGTAATTAATGGGGGAACATACACACATGAAAGAGCAGCCTGCTGTTACTGTACCAATGAAAATCAGCTCTCTGCATTTCCACAAACCTTGGGAAAAGCAAATTCAAATATATTACTGAATCATATCCAGGTGATACATCAAAAAACAAAATTATTGTCACTGTTGAAGTGACACCCGACCCCATGTAAAAAATGGGGAAAAAGGGGTAGAGGATGAATGGCTAGGCACAGTACAGCGCTACTGCATTCAACAGACCATCAACGTGATACAACATTTCAAGACACACTCGGTAAAAGCAACAATCATATACCTGCCATTGTGATTTTTTTTTTTGTTTAATATAAACAAGAACATTAAAGTAAATAGTGTTTATATCACCTATCTTGCTATGTCCACTGTATGGAAAACACTGCCAATAGGCATGGTTAAAAAGTGAAGAAACATTTCATTTTCAAACTTTAAAACCTGCAAGTGTTCCCAAATGCTTTTAACAAAACTGCATACACAGTCGGCAAATGATCTGCAGGGCAAATCTTGGACATGTTCAATCAGTTGGACTCATGGTCTGAGAAGGAGTGTCTGAAAACTGGGGATATGAACTTACAACGTAAATGGTCTTGAAGTACACTAAAAATCACAGTTAATTCAATTCTTGTTCTGTATAACGAACATGGAGTTTGTGCATGGCAAAACACGCACAAAATAAGATAAAACAGCATCGTCAAATATACTTTTTTTATAAAAGTTATTCACTGATTATCACTAGCCCTGCTCTTTGGCACAAGACTCATGCTGACTAAACTCTAACTATAAGTGGCACGTTTCTCTGAGGTGCTCGCCTGACTGGAGATGCTTCGCTGTAAGAGTGCACCTCCCCCAAACCAGATCGCCGTACCTAAAAAGTGCAGAACAAAACTTACAAAGCAGTAGCTGTGCTATACTTCTCTCAGGTTGTTGACAGGGCAAAAAATAAATAAAAATCAGAGCCTGCATAAACCCTGGTAAAACAAAGTTGAATAAATGAAAAGTCCAAATAGGAAAATCTCAAATAGAACAAAACATAAAAACATTCACACAAAGAATAATTAGGAAGCATAAAACTAGTCACTCCTGCTAGCAGTAGATAACCAAAGCCCGTAATTCAACTAAGCAACACTTTTCAGCAAGTAGTTAAAGAAAGATTTCTGTCCCACTGGTGTGTGCACTCCACCCACGCTAAGTACACACACCACAAAACCATCATACACTTCTTTCCAAGTTTAGTATCTTCTCCATCAAATATAGTTTAAATCCTTTTCTGCTGAAACTCATCTAGCCCAGGTCATCCTATATAAACCAAAGAAGCTGTTTCTCTGTAGAATTTAAACCATTTTCATTGACATGTATCACCATCAAACTAAATAGATTATCAGTGATCATTACAGCACAGCCAAAAGGCAATGACTGGTATGTTGCATCTGGATAAATAAATTGAATACAATAGTGTTGAATTATACCTTACTGTGAAAGCAGTGTTATGAGACATCTTTTACTGTCTTCTTGGCATTGTATACCTCTACAGTTAGGTGCTGTCTGGCATCTGTATCCTGTCTTCAGCACAAACACACACACTGATTCTTCAGCGTGAAAATGGGAAGGGTGCTTTGGCGCATGCGCACATTGCAGTTACAGGTCTGAGGTGTGAAATCTAAATGAAAACATTGTTTTTACAATGAAGTTGCAGTTAAAGGTTGTGAGCCATATAGAGGATCTCTGAGGGCTGCATACAGCCAGTGGGCTGTGGGTGGGACACATCTGCTCTAAGGTCTTTCAAGTATGTCTAACTGTTCAGCGAGAGGTATGCACAGAATGTGAAAATATATCCAATGATATGCTGAAAAAGAGATGATAAATGTGGTACTATTACTTCACTGTATCTGGTGGCAGCAAGTAAAATAGAAAGCCAAACAATTTTTAACCAGAGCTCAGCTATGATAGCTGAGGTACAGTGATCAAAGGAAAGCTCATTATCAACATAAATACCCTGGTCTGTGATGACTCTGTCAATTCTGAGGGAAGTGTTATTTATGAGGTATGAGAAGAGGATGCCAAATCTCTCAGAAGTAACACTTCTGCATTTCTTGACATTGATGGCATTAGCAATGTGTTTCTAAATAATTTCTAATTATTTCTTTAATTATCTGCAGTATTGTGCTTTAATCTGTGGGCCAGTCTTAATAAAGTGCAAGGAGAAGCATTCATACTTTCCTTTTGTTGAAAAATGCTTGTTTTCAGATTTTCTGTATTTCATTATCAATGTGTTTGTGAATGTTTATAGCTGCTTAGTGAAACTTTTTGGAGCTCTTTTCCTCTGCCTGCTTGTCAGTATCTCTTTTTCTTTTTCTAAACAAAGTTAAACGTACATGTATACTTCAGCAGTTCTTGCCAAGTTTTATGGAACACCTGAACATAATAAGAGGTAACGCACTTCTCTGCAAACCTTATATTCACAAGTTTTTTTTTAATTGTACTGATGACTACATATAAAGTGCTGCCCCTCATGCCTTGCTTAGTCTTGAAATTCACATATATTGTGTGGATAGTTATATTAATTTAAATAATTCCTAAGGGTCTGTCCTCAAAATATTCCACAACTGATATCAAATCTTTAATTCTGCAATGTGTATATCCTCAAAGTGATATGTTTCTGAATGACTGTTTCCTCAAAGTCTGCTACAATTGCAAATGGGATTTGTTCAAAATCATATCATTTAAAAGGGATAAATAAATGGAATCAACATTTAAATAAGATATAAATAAGAAAGAAGCAGAAATGGGCAAAACTAAATGTAATAATTTGCTTGGAAATAATAAAATCTCTATGAAAAGCAGTTCTTTTTTCATAATTTTAACCCACTATAGCCTAAAACACTTTTTATGTATACTTCAAGTTCATATCCATACCTCCTTATGGCATCTCAATTTTTTTTTTAGGTCTGGCCTCTAACTAAGTGACTTACTGAGTAATAGGCAGCATTAGAACGGGCAGTAATTATTAACAAAATGACATTAAAATTGTTGATCTAGGATGTCCTGCATTTGAGAAATTAATCTTTGTTAGCCAGTCATTATTCATATTTTCAAATTAAGTTCATGTGTTCATAACTTCATTTACACATGTATGGTGTGAAATGTGGATGTGAGATGCACTGTCAGTGCTGGTTTATTTCACACTAAACTGGAAATACTGCTAATTATTTGCTAGTAATAATGAAAGTAAGCAATATTAATATAAAAACCTATTGAGTTACAAACTGTTGCATAATAGTATGTGAAACCTTAGATGTTGAAGAAAACTGTCTTTGATTTTTGCACTGTAAGTTGCACATCTTGAGAGATATAAAGTGTTATTTGTTTTGCTAATTATACAATTAAGCATGTCTTCATATTTCTGTAAATATATCAATAAACATGCACTTAAACAGGAATTTCTTGTCATGTGAAAACTTGTCTAGTTAACAAAAATATTTGGGGTTTGTATACATTACAATATATGACAGTATTTATGGAATTGACTATGAATGCACTATTATCAGTGTATAGAATATCTCTTACATATAAGGTGCTTTTTGTACAGTTTTAATAGCTTCTGTTGTTCACAAACTGTTTACATTTATCTTACGCTTTCTAAGTTTATTTTTCAGAAAATGCTCTGGAATGCAAGATATGTGTGTGTGTAGGCTACTAGAGGTGTGACATTTCACACACACAGGTGTTAATGAGTTAATACGACATACATTGTAAGGTAAATCCTTTGAAAATTTAACTTCTTAGAGAATTATATTTTTACATGACTACTGCAATTGCGTATGAAAACCTGTATACAAAATGGTGCAGAACAAATACTAAACTGAAAGAAACTGAGTTAGAAGTGGTAGTGAAAATGAAAGGCAGTTGTAGTTTATGTATGTTCACCACATTTATGTCATACATGGAGCTAATCTTGCATCACATGTTAACTATGGGATGCATGACATAAATACAAATTACCATGATTTAAACTTACACACCACGCACTGACATAAAAGTTAAATAGCATGATATTAACATGGAGGTGGCATAAATAAAACAACTCTAGTGTAATAGTTGTCACTATCAGGTACAGGAATTACAGGCATTTGATTCTAATCTGTTGCCACAAATTATGTTGGGAGCAGGAAATATGGGACTTGAATCTTACAATGTTGCCATCAATTATGTGACAAGTAAGGGGGTATAGTGTCTTATACTGTATATCAATCAACTGTCCCTTATTTTTTTATGGAAGCCTGAAATTATGTCTCAGTGTTTTGTGCATTCCCCACACAGACCAGAATTTGTTTTAATAAGTTATAAGTTAACAGCATCAGTAGTTTGAAAATGTTGCTAATTTGTGAGCTTTTCTCCCTAACCATGGTGGTAAAAGTTGAGAGTTGTAGGATCTGCTGTCAGCAACATGTCTGTCAGTATCCAAAACTCTGGTTTGACAATCTGCATCCGTGATTGGTAATATGTGTAAGGAGAGTTGGCATTAAGAGTTTTCATCAAATTCACACCACTACTTTAGGCTATAACCAACACCTTCCACATCCATATAAGTGTAACATGGTATAGATACAGAACAGGGTTATACTGACTGGCTCCACAGGGAATTCATCCAACTCAGTCTGAGCCAAGTACTTCCTTGGCAATCTTACCAGCAGTAAATGTGACATAACCCTACTGTGTTCTTATATGCCTACACACACAAACACACACACACATACACACACACACACACACACACACACACACACACACACACACACACACACACACACACACACACACAGACATGCTTTCCATGAAGGGTTACTAATACAGCTCAGCAACGCATTCTTGCTGTGTGATGCCACCAGACAGATCAATTAGGGTATTGGGATCTCAGTAACTAAATACTCTTCCAAAGGGTCAATCAATATATTAAATCACAGAAGCTTAGAGTATAACCCTAATTCTTCAATGTTGCTGGATATCAACAATCTTACTACTGTTTTAAGGTGACCCTTATAAGCTAATAAATAAGATACAAGATGCAGACTTCCATAAATGAACAAATAAAAACACAATTCACTTAATCAAAGATTGGGTAAATCTTCAAAGACAAAATACCTATACAAACCACTAACTGACTGCATTGGAAAGAATTAAGTAAACTATTTTAAACAGATAGCTTACAAAATAATATTTCTAGATGCAGTTAAATAGTTCTGTTCCTTACATTTTCCAGAGAACAGTGCAGCCAACAGCCACCTAATTCACTTTTAAACCAAGTTTCTTAGAACACGTACAGAGCTCCATCCTAAATGAGAGCATATGGTTTTGACAGTAATGTAAGGCAGTGCTATTGAATTGCTCTGCTTTCAGTTAATGGGTAGGATTGAGCTGTAATAGAAGGAAGACAGGGCATTACATTTAAATTTGTGCTTAGTGGTACTGAACAAATTGAAAGATTTTATGCTACTGCTACAGTTAGCATATAAGATGTCAGCTGAACTTGAATTAGAGGTGTTACAGAAAAAGTTTAGGTGCCTGCCCCTTGTGTTAATTTGACCAGATACCTCTCCCATTTTACTGGCTGTTGTGGATAGACACAAAATTATCATTTTGTAAAATCACTCCCCTTCAGTTATTTAAATTTACTGTCCATCCCGCTGTATTCCATAGAACCAGAATACTAATTGCACACCCCTTCCAATCTATCTTGCTATTTTTAGTGGCTCTCCACTTAGATAGCTAAAGATTAGTTACCCCCTCTTTCATATCTAACTGCCTAGAAGACACTGCAGCTCTTAGGATATTAACTTGTTTTTTTTTTTCCATTTACCTTTAAAGTCTGCAATATCTACTCCAAGACCACTAATTATTGGAGAGTCCACATTCTGCCTCTCAGTAGTCATTTTGTGATTAGTGCTTCTGTTTTGCTGCTGGTGAGAGCAGCAGAGGGATATTATTTCCTGGAGACTGCTGATCACCAGAAAGCTTGATAACTGCTTCAGATGTGCCTGAATGGAGTTTGTACTTATATTTTCCTTCTGGTGAGAGGGCGGCCATGGTGGTGCAGTGGTTAGCATTGTCGCCTCACAGCAAGAGGTTCTCCAGTTCAATCCTCAGCTGGGGTGCCTTCTGTGTGGAGTCTGCATGTCCTCCCTGTGGTCTTGTGGGTTTCCTATGGGTGCTCCGGTTTCCTCCACATCCCAAAGACATGTTGTAGGTGGATTGGACACTCTAAATTGGCCCTAGGCATGAGTGCATGTGTGTGTGTGCCTTCTGTGGAAGGTTGGGCACCGGGCTGGCAACTTGACACTGTAAAACTCCACTGCCAATCATGGAAGGACATGTGATCTGCTGTGGCAACCCCTAACTGGGAATAAGCCAAAAGAAGAAGAAGATTTTCCTTTTGGTGAGAGAAGAAAGAGTACATTGATTTCTGAATGTTTCTGGTTGGGCAGTGAGCATGTGTGCTTGTCATTCCCACTTGGTCTGGTTGCTATTCAAGGCATCTTCCATGAAAAAGGCACAACAAGCCTACATACCAATGCATCATCTGGGACAAAACCATGGATCACTATGCAAGCTGCTTCTCATCTTATTTATTTAATTATTTGTTTTCAGTAAGTACTGTTTGATTTGTTTCTCACTTCATAATATCTGCCTAAATACTTCATCCATAAATCATCAGGGTCTACATATTAGTTTTCCCTCAAGTGTTTGGCAGTGCCCTGTATAGACACAGACACCTTGAGGGACAATGTTACTTTAACAGCACAACTGAAATTTCACCAATACCTAATTGCACACAGGACAACTAGATTGCAATGACAAGCACTGCCCCCGAGTTGCAAACCGGATACTCCTGACATTGCTTTATATTGTTGCTCCAACTGTCTAATCAATAAAAAAGGGTCTGTTGCCATGAATATGAACTTTCCCCCTATCTCCATTACCAGTTTGGTGGATATGGGGAACCTGAGACAATATAGAAATTGCCTCATGTTTACTGACAACTGGGTAATTCTCAAACAAACTGATATGTTATGTGAGAAATGAATTTACACAATGTCTCTAGAGACAAAGCTCTCACATAAAATTACTGCTAATGTCAATAAGGTAGTCAGTAGTACATATGCTGCAACCATCACACACAATTCAAAGCAGACATACAGATCCACATATGCAGAGACACTTAAATGTAACCTTCCTAAACCCCAAAGACCTCCTAGATGAAGTACACTCAACAAATACCCTCAGCAGCCCCAAATGCAGTCTTTCAAAACAACACCCACATCAACACATACAGTCACATCTCATGGACCCTCTACTTTTTAACTGATAAGGCAAAATGCCACACAATACAACATTCTGTTCATTGGAGACTTTATTGCGAGACACAATGATGTCCCTCTCACCAGGCTGAGTAAGGAGAAAGTCACAGTCAGTTGCTTATCAAGGGCAAGTATCTGCCACATTATGCATGCACGCAGGTTATTGGACCACAAGTACCAGTTATGATTCAGTCATAGTCCAGGTGGGTGTAAATGACCTGAGACGTACCTCCCTAGACTATATGAAGACAGATATCATTGAGCTCCTTGGAATATGTGTCCCAGGCTGGTATGAAACTAACACTGAGCAGTATTTTACCTCTTCCAAGGATGATGCCACAATATGAACAAAGGATGATTGACTTTGATAATTGGCTTAGTTTCCGGTGTCCTTCTAAGGGGGTGCAGTATTTGTCAGCATGGAAGGAGATAGAACATGCTGCTTTGCCAGTGATGGTCTGCACCTCCCCCCACTAGGGTTTCAAATATTAAATAAAACATTGTCTTCCTCCATAGTGGGAATGCCCAATTGAAAATACTTCTAACATAGCAAATCAAAACCAAGAAAATCTAAAGGTATGACTGTTCAATGCAAGGTGAAAAAAACTCTACTACCTAGAAGCTATCTTCACCCTCAAGAAAGCTGACATCTGTGAGGTCACTGAGACATGGTTTAAAGCCAGAGAGAGCACACTGACAGTGCAAGATTATAACGCCTTCCACACATTTAGACCACTATTACACAGACAGGGACTAAAGGTGGCGGTGTCCCGATTTACATAAAAAATAAATGTATCTCCAGACTGGTCAAACAGGGCAATGCACTTGAGCTTCTCCATGTTCAAATTACCATAGGCAAAATCAAATACCACTTCCTTGCAAGCTATAGGTAACCTCTATGACCCAGGAAATCCATGCCATGTTGTTAAACTTATTGGAAACAATCACCTTCCAACCCCATACCATATTTATGGGTGACTTTAATTACCCAACTATTAACTGGGAATCCTATACAACACCAAATATACAGGCACAAATTCCTGGATTTTGTAAACACAAGCTCCCTGTACTGGATCTTCAATAAACTAACCAGGGGTGAAACCGTAGAGGGAGCTGTAGCCACCAGGAAGTAAAGAGGTAACTAAAAAAAAAGCCACCCTGGTGGAATCACAAAATGAATTGGCTATAACAGAATGAAGAAAATCATGGCAAAGATTAGGAGGCGCACTACCCATCAGGATGAAAGCACTCATATCAAACTAAACAAACTCAGAGGACAAATAGAGTCTACCAAAGACAAATCTGAGGTAAATTTAGCCTCCCAGGAGAAGGACAACCATAAGGCATTCTTTAGCTATGTCCACAACCTCAAAGGCAATACACAATTTTGTGGAGAGCTCATTGTAAATGGAGTCGCCTATACTAAGCTAGTAGATATAGCAAACCTACTGCCCAACAAATTCAGCTCCTACTTTACCCTTCTCTCCCCCTCAACTTTCCCTGAGAAAATAGCATCAAATATAACTCCCCGTGCTATCAGTAGGGAACAGATTCTTGGTGCTCTCTCTAAGGCCAAGATCAGTGTATCAATGGGACCAGACAGTACCTCAGGATACTTTCTAGATAGCATGAAATATGGCCTATCAGGCCACCTGGAATTGCTATTTAACTGTTGCCTCCAAACAGACTTCATGAATTATGAATGGAGAACAGCAACAGTCATCCCTCTGCACAAAGGTGGGCCATCTATAGACCCTGAAAACTACACACCCATAAGTCTCACTAGTCTCATATGCAAAGCCATGGAAAAAATTATCATGGAAATGATCAATAATGATATAGTAAACCTCCAGAAACTGGATCCAACCCAATTTAGTTTTGTCAAGGGTAGGTTATGCCTACTCAACCTGGTGGACTTTGAGAATGTCACCAAAGCAATGGATGAGGGTAAAATGGTTCACACTGCTTACCCTGATCTGGCCAAGGAATTAAACAAAATACTCCACTCAGGCATTTTTGTCAAACTCAAAAGGTTAAGTACAAGGCCTTATGTCATCCAGGGGATAGCCAACTAGCTCACAGACAGGACCCATGAAGTTAGAACTGGGGATTCCTTCTGGGATCGGTCCTGGAACTGCTGCTTTTTGGCATTTACTTCTCTGAAGTCAAGGCCAATGTTAAAGACCTCTCGCTGACTAAAATTGCAGATGATTGAAGATTAGGAGTTGTCATTGAATCCCACACAGGCACAGATGTTCTCCAGGAAGGGCTGGCAAAGAAACAACTGGTGGTAGAGCCATGGACTAAAAGTAAATTCCAAAAAATGCATAATAGTATCCTTCGAGAAGTCATCCATCCCTGGTAACTACCATATTGACAACACACCCCTTAGAGTTGACCCAGTAGTCAGGGACTTAGGGACACATATAGACAGTAATCTAGCCTTTGAACATCATGTGTCTACAGTGGTGAGGAAATCCTTCTATGTTGCTCAACTTATAAACAAAGATATGGCATCTAGGTCCAAGAAAGTCAGCATTTATCAGATCTATAATTGAGTACAATGCTCCCTTTGGTATGTACCTACTCAGGCATATCCAACAATTGGAACTTCCACAGAGGTTTCTCACTAAAGGAATACAGGGAGTAAGTAACATGTCCTGTGCAGACCGCCCCAAAGCCCTATCCCTGTATTCTGTCTCCTGTAGGCTATTGAGGGGAGATCTATGCCTGGCATACAGGGCATTGTCAGATCCCACTCTGAGGGACCTCCTGCATATCTGCAAAACAAACAGTACCAGAATTACCCATTACTTAAACATTGCCTGTGATATAAATAGGGCCTGCTGGAGAGACAGGTATATATATCCCAGTGACTACCCCCATCTCTGCAACAGGCTCTCCATCCATGTGAAGATAATTCAAATGTAACTTGGACAAATGGGTAGGGTACAGGAAATCCATCCCTGGATTAGCACCTATTTCAATAATGGACACAGTCATCCTGTAAATGGTTCATCTCCCAGGCCCCTGCTTGTAAATGTTTCTTCTCACAAGCCCCTGCTTACACGTATCAAGGGTACCAGAATTTGTCATAGATTTGGGATGCACAGCTAGGTATAAAAAGGCCCTTGTGGTTGTTAGCCTAATAAACACTTAACCTATGAAATAATAGGTATGACTGTGAAAGTATGAAGGTCTGTGAGTGTGTGTGTGTGTATATATATATATATATATATATATATATATATATATATAAATGATTCACAGATGATTACTAGGCTAATGACTATGGGCTTTGCAAGCCTAGCCAAGTTTCCCCAAAAGAATAATGATGTACTGTACCTAAATAGGACAATGAGGGTCGGGCATTTGTAAGTAACCTCTGTCAATGAGAGACATGGGTGCCAGACATGAGGTCAATTTCCTTTTCCCCATCCACTGGTCTAGGCTGTGCTTAAACTGTATAATAGATTAACTCAGCTTCACGTGGATGAGAAGCCTGTTCCATAGGATGGGCATTCTCTGTGACACACAACTGTCTCTCCAGCATATTCTGTTTAAGTCACAGACAAAATTAAGGTTCCTAGACCCTTTATTTCTGGTACTGCTTGACTTACAAATATGCAGGTGACTCATAAGTGCTCAGTTTGCAGATGCTCTGTAAGTCAGGCATAGATCACCTGTCAGCAATCTGTAGGACACTTAGTATAGGAAATAATGCTTTAAGGTGTTCTGCATAAGGAAGGTTTGTTATGCCTTGTATTCTTTTTATAAGGAAAATCTGAGGCCGCTCTAGTTGCTGCATATGGCTGATCAGGAACATACCAAAGGGAAAATAGTACACTATGGCTGGTCTAATAAGAATGGAGTACAGTGGGATAGTGACTTCTTTGGACCTAGATGCCATGCCCTTACCTATAGATTGTGCAACATAAAAATATTTCGTTATCACTATGGCTATGTGGTGGTCAAAGGTAAAGCTACTGTTTTCATGCATACCCAGATCCCTGACCACGGGGTTGACTCTTTGGGGCATATTATATATATATATATATATATATATATATATATATATATATATATATATATTTAACGTGGAAACCATATGTGTTCCATGTACAGATGTACAGCCCATATATATTATTTATTTAAACTATTTGTCAGTTTATATATTTGATTGCTTATTTTCATTTATCAGGAAACTCCACTTGGCCAGAAACTATTTTAGGCAGAAAGCCTGTGGCCAAAAATCTCCAAATAGTGCAGTCACAGCTGCACTTGTACTCACATTCATACAATTATCCATCTTTTGACTGGCACATTAATCCATTTCAAGGGCATTGGAGATTTGAAGCCTATCCCAAGATTCAGTGAACAAAGGGTAGAGAAACTTCTCCTGAACTGAAGGACAGTGAATTGCTGGATGCCACCGCAAATGCACACACACAAGGGACATACACGCTTCTTGCAGTTTGTAGAACTATTAATTTACATTCAATATTGCAATATTACAGTGTACAATAAGACTAGATATTCTTCCGATGGAATGTGTTCCAACATTACTTGTCAGATCCATTCTAAAATGTCTAGCATCAACTCAACTTATGTCTTATTGCAAAGGTCATACTGCTGATATTCTAGGTTTTACAAAGTTTTTTCTGTGGTGTTGATGTTGCATACTTTCTTTCTGTATCTTGTAAACATTTCTCAGGGTTAGCGAACTTATTTCCAAGGATTCTTGATACTGCAAGAATTCTGAATTTTGTTGTAACACATTTGTTACTGCACTTGAGCTCAAAACCATTTTTTTACATTAAGAGGGTTCTTTTGCACTCTGGTGGGAGCAGAGAGCTGAATTCAACACATCCGAGCTGGAAACTGCTGGAGGAAGGCTTATTGTGTATTTATTTGAGTAGACTGAGGGTTTAACTGTGAAAAAGTCATTCATCCTTCTGGTATAAAAGAATTACATTTTTGTGAGATTGTACACATTTATTCAGAGCTTCCCTGTGCCTGGCTTGGACACCTGTGACTATAAGATTTTGATTGCTTTTAAAACCATCTGGACCTACAAAGCTGATACAAATATATTTTTTTTTTTTTTATTTATTTTTTTTTTGCATTTGCTCTGTCTCACTGCTATTTAACACTTCTGTGCTGCATTTATTGATTTGGTTGAATTTGTCACTGTTTTTCAGCCTGCACCTGTTAAAGAAACTCCATCTGTTTGTTTTTTTTTTATTTTGTATTTTTTTTTTAGTACAATGATGGGGTTGTGGCCAATTGAGAATGGCTGCAGCAAGTCCTTTTACTGGTGGCAAGAGATCCTGTTACAAGGACACTGCATTCTCAGAATGTTAAAGGGATCAAAGGTTTCCAGTCCTCAAGAATGTTTTTCTCTTTGAAGCATTTTTATACTAATACAACAGTAGTGGTAGCTGAGTGTGCTGCTCATCTTTTTCTTCCCTTTTTCCAATGTTTGCAGGAAATTTCTGTGAATAATTGCTGTGCTACTGAACATTGCATTTGCAAGCATTAGAGATAGGTTGCTTGAAGCTGCTGATCATGGCACGTAGCAGCTCACCTTCAGGGATATTCCCTCACCCGAAGCAGCAAGATGCAGGACTGTAGGCCGTGGTCTAATACCTCTCAACTGTACAGATTTTCACACAATAAAAAAATGTGGTTTTCTATCAAATCAATGAGGATTGAATTCACTAAATAATGACACACATTTGAGTTTCAGACTTGATATCATTCAGAAAATGATACTAACACAAAACCTATTATTCTAGCAAATTTCTAAGGTTATAAGAGCAATATTTAAAATTGGATATAGCATCCTGATGCTGTCAGCAATAAGGTACACCAACGAATAGCACTTTCATTTCTTTATTATTCTCTCTGGAACTTCATCAGAAAATAAACTCATAAATCTCCTATATGCGATATAAATACTGAATTTGGTGTTAAACCATAGTCAAAGACCAATCACTGTGCACGTCTGCATGTCTGAACAGGACATTATTTTCATCTTTATTTTTTTATAGCCCTAACATGTTCTTATATTCTGAATCCTAGTTGTCTTATGGTCTTCCCAACGTAATAATGGGAACATTATGCACACATAGCTAAATATACTACATTAGAACTATTACAGCTATATCTTTGCTAACTATCAATAACAATTTTTTAAATGTGGAATAGTTACACAACTAAGCCCACTAATGAACATACACTACTTACATTTCTTACAACTAAAAGTACCTGATTTCTTGTAATGTACAGGGTTTCTTACAATTTCTCTTTCTAATAACATTTTAAGATTTTTGCTTCTCTTATAAACAAATTATGAATGATCCTCAGTATATTACTTAATTTAATATTTCCTTTAATTATACAATAATTGCTTTTTATTATTCTTTTAACATTCTCACTTTCTATTGATATAACTATAGGAAATGTCAACATTTTTTCTGATAAAGAATTGCTAGAATCTTTTAACTTAACCCACCTCAATAATAGGGGGAAACTTAGAATGTCTCTTCTCAATAATTTTCTGACTTATTTTCTCTAAGTCTTCCCTCAGATACCCTCGATCAATGAAGAGACTTTTTACAAATTCTACCTCATTCAGAAATTCAATATCATTACTCATAACTCTACAAAGTCTGATAACATGCCCTTTAAAAATATTTAATTTTATATATCAGGGACGATGACTAGAGTAATGTAAATAATTATTCCTAAAATTATTTTGTCAATATAATCTACTACTAAAGGTTAATTCTTTGATGTTCATACTAATTCTAACATCTAAAAAAAAAAAAAAAAACATCTGTCCCTAATTCGTTAAGGATGAAAGTCAGCCATGACACACTATCATTCATTTCTTTCAAAAGATTATGAACTATGCTTTCATCACTACCTAAAATGAAAAAAAGGCCATTAATGTATCTCTTGTAAAACAATACATGTTCAAAAGACTTCATATTAACCAAATATTTATTTTCCCACCAGCATAGAACATGGTTGGCAAATGCAGGAGCTACTTTTGCACCCATTGCACACCCGTTCTCTGCTGGTAGATATTATTATTAAACTCAAAAAATATTTTTCAAAACTATATCCAACAAAACAATAATTTTGTTAATTTCAATTTGATCAAATCTTTTAGCCATTCTGAGTATATTCTAACAAATTCCAGTCCTTTCGCTTGATCTACTGACGTAAACAGGGACTTGATATCAACTGTAATCATGATCTTGTCTGTACCTGTTAAGTTATATTCTCAAAGAATATTTAAATAAAATCCCATGAATCTCTAATAAAAAAAAATACTTTCTGCATAATGGGATTCAAAAGGGAATCTAAATAGCTAGAAATATTTAATGTTTTATTTTTAGGGGCTGAAACATTTGGTCTAAACTTTACATCATCAAAACCCTGATGAATTGTTGGTATTCTGAACAGCCTTCCTATTTTGGGTTGTTCAACATAAAAAAAAAATCTAACAACTCAACATTTAAATAACCCTTATTAAATAAATCAAACAACAAATTGTTGACTCTCAAATAACATTTTCTAATAAATTTCTTACTGACTTTGCAAAAACTCTCAGCATTCTGCATGTTTATTATTTGATCTATGTAAGTAGTCTGTTCCTTCACCACAATTCCACACCCTTTGTCCGCCTTCATATAGAGGAGATGATGCTTGTTAATTAATTTAAATAAAACATCTTTGTCACACAGAATAACACAATAACAGAATAGTTGTTAAGCTGTTAGCTGCTTATTTATCGAAGAGATTATAAGTGACAAATAGTAAATCAAATCAAACAATGTAGAAAAGTTGTTATACGCACCGTCATTTTTTATGTTTTTTGTACCAATTGCTGCCTAACTCTTTACGTTTTATATTGTTTATGTGAATCTTTATATGGCTCTGCAAATGAGTGTGAATATTTGTTATGTTAGTCAGAAGTTATGGGTGGTACCTATTACTGTGTATACTGGGTAGCAAGTGGTAATCCCCTTCTTAACAATTGCTGCAGATGCTTCCTTAAAGAGGTAATTAGTTGAGTCCCTCAGGGATCCATGTCAGTCCCTCTGCTATTCAGCATTTACATGTCTGATCTCCAAATCATATAAGGGGGCTCTCTAGTTAATCAAATTTGAGGATGATTATGAACTGTGTGTCATCCTAAGGTCTCTATCTGATATGCAAAGTATGTAACTTGAACTTACATATGTTAGTAGTTGGTGTTTAGAGAACAGGCTAAAACTAAATGCTAAAAAATACAATATTGTCACATATTGAAAGCAATCCCTCAACAGAAAATGCCTCTTTCCAAAATGAACATATTGCGAGAGACCTTAGGACATGGATAGATAATTCTCTCTCCTTTAATCGTCACAGCAGTGGCTAGGACATTCAGTATATCTGGCAGAGTTGATTATAAAGGTACCTCCTCTGCAGTGATCAAACCCATCATAGAATGCAATGCCCCCTTTGGAATATATATTAATAGACATATCGAGCAGTTGGAGAGACCTCAAAGATTCTTAACAACAAAACAGATCATGGGCCTAAAAGAACTGAGCTATCAGGAGAAGCTGGAGGCTCTGTCACTGTATTCAGTGTTCAGTAGGCTCTATAACGGTGATGCATGCCTTGATATTCACACCATTAGAGATCTGGCAGTCAAAGACCTCTTATATATCCAAAAAGCAAACCAACAAGAAAACATCAGCAGGACCAGAGATCTGAAGCTGTTTTGACAAATAAACAAATGGTGGAGAGACAGATTCCTCATGCAATGACTATCCATTCTCTGGAATAAACTCCCACTCCAGATAAAGCAATGTGAAATGGTAAACGGAACAAGGAGGCTAAAGTGCCAAAATGAAACCAATAAACCAAAAAAAGAGCACTCGGAAAAGCTACTTCCCACATACCACACAGTGTTTATTAATTCCAACAAAAGTCACTCGAATAGCAGCAAATAAAACCATAAAAAAACATTTTTTGTTCAGTTTTATCTGTGGTTATTCTAGTGATTTTTGTTCAAATTAATAAACACTGTGTGGTACATGGGAAGTAGCCATTCTGAGTGCTCTTTTTTGGTTTAATGTGAAACTGAATCTTTTGTTAAAAAGGAGTTAGACAATTGAATGGATATTCACAATTTTACTCATTACTTGACTGGCCTAATACTCTTTGGAAAAGAAGGTAAGGTCTAAGGGTGGTAACTGGTAAGGAGTAAATGGCCACATGACTCATCTGCCTTGTATTTTGTATGATTTTATTTTTATTTATTTTATTTAATATTTGTTTACCAGGAAAATCTGTCTGGAACAGACCCCATTTTCAGCAGAGGCCCAGGGAGAAACACATGTCTTTGGAATGTGGGAGGAAACCAGAGCAACTGGAGGAAACCCATACAAAAGCACAGAAGGCACACCAGCCAAGAATCAAACTGGAAAACATCTTGCTGTGAGGTGATACTGCTAACATCTGTGCCATTATGCTGCCCATTCTGCAGCTGTGACTCAAATGGCAGAAATGGATGCTCATGGCCTGGAGGTGCTTTGGGGAAGTGAATAGCACTGACATACATCTATCGCATCCTGGAGAAGGGTGGAAATCTTCTATGCAGCATTGTTTCATCTCACTGAAGATTGCAGAGAGGTATGTAATGAGTCAGACAGGGACACATGCTCAACTCCTGAGAAGCTGCTTCATCAGTACCCTTCTGAGGATACACTGCATTCTGAAGATGGCATGTATGGAAGCATGTGCATCTACCAGATGGGAAGTCATTTAGGCCCCCACATGTTAGCATGCATGTCAGCTGTCAATGGGAGGATTGCTAGGGTTTACAAGAAAACTCCCTGATAGCTACCTAAATGACAATCCCTCTTTGCTGGCTGTCACCCTGGGGAAAGGAAATGAGTTGCCAATTGGTTAGTGATAGGGAGGGATGATGGTTGGCAGGCAGCAGGGAAAAACAAACATTGAAGCTACAAGTATCCCTGTATTTTTTAATGCAACATAATGTTATCTGCAAATTAAAATTCTAGGAAATTCATACAAAATGGTAAGCTGATAGACAACAGCAAATAAACTTGATTTGAGGTAAACAATAACAAATAAAATTGACTTGGGGTAATACTTGTTTGATACCACGCAGACAAGAAAGCAAGCACTGTGACAAATAAACATAGAAAGTGAGCAGAATAATTGAATATCCGAGGAAAAATGCCAGAAGAAAATGGGATTTTTATCTATGTGTGTAGGTTTGCAATCACCATGTTAGCCCTATACTGCTGATAATCAATCACCGTGTTAGTCCTATACTGCTGATAACTAATCACCATGTTAGTCCTATGCTGCTGATAATCACCATGTTAGTCCTATACTGCTGATAACTAATCACCATGTTAGTCCTATACTGCTGATAATTAATCACCATGTTAGTCCTATACTGCTTATAACTAATCACCATGTTAGTCCTATACTGCTGATAATTAATCACCATGTTAGTCCTATACTGCTAATTAATCACCATGTTAGTCCTATACTGCTGATAATCAATCACCATGTTAGTCCTATACTGCTAATTAATCACCAGGTTAGTCCTATACTGCTGATAATTAATCACCATGTTAGCCCTATACTGCTGATAATTAATCACCATGTTAGTCCTATACTGCTGATAATTAATCACCATGTTATCCCTATACTGCTGATAACTAATCACCATGTTAGTCCTATACTGCTGATAATTAATCACCATGTTAGTCCTACACTGCTAATTAATCACCATGTTAGTCCTATACTGCTAATTAATCACCATGTTAGTCCTATACTGCTGATAATCAATCAGCATGTTAGTCCTATACTGCTGATAATCAATCACCATGTTAGTCCTATACTGCTGATAATTAATCACCATGTTAGTCCTATACTGCTAATTAATCACCATGTTAGTCCTATACTGCTGATAATCAATCAGCATGTTAGTCCTATACTGCTGATAATCAATCACCATGTTAGTCCTATATTGCTGATAATCAATCACCATGTTAGTCCTATACTGCTTATAATCAATCACCGTGTTAGTCCTACACGGCTGATAATTAATCACCATGTTAGTCCTATGCTGCTGATAATTAATCAACATGTTAGTCCTACGATGCTTATAATTAATCACCATGCTAGCCCTATGCTGCTGATAGTTAATCACCATGTTAGTCCTACGCTGCTGATAATTAATCACCATGTTAGTCCTATACTGCTGATAATTAATCACCGTATTAGTCCTATATCGCTGATAATCAGTCACCGTGTTAGTCCTGTACTGCTGATAATCAATCACCGTGTTAGTCCTATACTGCTGATAATTAATCACCATGTTAGTCCTATACTGCTGATAATCAATCACCGTGTTAGTCCTACACTGCTGATAATTAATCACCATGTTAGTCCTACACTGCTGATAATTAAACACCATGTTAGTCCTACACTGCTGATAATTAATCAACATGTTAGTCCTACGCTGCTGATAATTAATCACCATATTAGTCCTATACTGCTGATAATTAATCACCATGTTAGTCCTACGCTGCTGATAATTAATCACCATGTTAGTCCTTCGCTGCTGATAATTAATCACCATGTTAGTCCTATACTGATAATTAATCACCAAGTTAGTCCTATACTGCTGATAATCAATCAGCATGTTAGTCCTATACTGCTGATAATCAATCACCATGTTAGTCCTATACTGCTGATAATTAATCACCATGTTAGTCCTACACTGCTAATTAATTACCATGTTAGTCCTATACTGCTGATAATCAATCAGCATGTTAGTCCTATACTGCTGATAATCAATCACCATGTTAGTCCGATACTGCTGATAATCAATCACCGTGTTAGTCCTACACTGCTGATAATTAATCACCATGTTAATCCTATGCTGCTGATAATTAATCAACATGTTAGTCCTACGCTGCTGATAATTAATCACCATGTTAGCCCTATGCTGCTGATAGTTAATCACCATGTTAGTCCGCTGATAATTAATCACCATGTTAGTCCTATACTGCTGATAATTAATCACCGTGTTAGTCCTATACTGCTGATAATCAGTCACCGTGTTAGTCCTGTACTGCTGATAATCAATCACCGTGTTAGTCGTATACTGCTGATAATTAATCACCGTGTTAGTCCTATACTGCTGATAACCAATCACCGTGTTAGTCCTCCACTGCTGATAATTAATCACCATGTTAGTCCTACACTGCTGATAATTAATCACCATGTTAGTCCTACGCTGCTGATAATTAATCACCATGTTAGTCCTATACTGCTGATAATTAATCACCATGTTAGTCCTACGCTGCTAATTAATCACCATGTTAGTCCTACGCTGCTGATAATTAACCACCATGTTAGTCCAATGCTGCTGATAATTAATCACCATGTTAGCCCTATACTGCTGATAATTAATCACCATGTTAGTCCTACGCTGCTGATAATTAATCACCATATTAGTCCTATACTGCTGATAATTAATCACCATGTTAGTCCTATACTGCTGATAATTAATCACCATGTAAGTCCTATACTGCTGATAATTAATCACCATGTTAGTCCTATACTGCTGATAATTAATCACTATGTTATTCCTATACTGCTGATAATTAATCACCATGTTAGTCCTATACTGCTGATAATTAATCACCATGTTAGTCCTGTACTGCTGATAATTAATCACCATGTTAGTCCTATACTGCTGATAATTAATCACCATGTTAGTCCTACACTGCTGATAATTAATCACCATGTTAGCCCTATACTGCTGATAATTAATCACTATGTTAGTCCTATACTGCTGATAATTAATCACCGTGTTAGTCCTATACTGCTGATAATTAATCATCGTGTTAGTCCAGTACTGCTGATAATTAATCACCATGTTAGTCCTATACTGCTGATAATTAATCACCATGTTAGTCCTATACTGCTGATAATTAATCACCATGTTAGTCCTATACTGCTGATAATTAATCACCATGTTAGCCCTATAGTGCTGATAATTAATCACCATGTTAGTCCTATACTGCTGATAATTAATCACCATGTTAGCCCTATACTGCTAATTAATCACCATGTTAGTCCTATACTGCTGATAATTAATCACCATGTTAGCCCTATACTGCTAAATAATCACCATGTTAGTCGTATACTGCTGATAATTAATAACAATGTTAGTCCTATACTGCTGATAATTAATCACCATGTTAGTCCTACACTGCTGATAATTAATCACCATGTTAGTCCTACACTGCTGATAATTAATCACCATGTTAGCCCTATACTGCTAATTAATCACTATGTTAGTCGTATACTGCTGATAATTAATAACCATGTTAGTCCTATACTGCTGAGAATTAATTACCATGTTAGTCCTATACTGCTGATAATCAATCACCATATTAGTCTTATACTGCTGATAATCAATCACCATGTTAGCCCTATACTGCTGATAATTAATCACCATGTTAATCCTATACTGCTGATAATTAATCACCATGTTAGCCCTATACTGCTAATAATTAATCAATATGTTAGCCCTATACTGCTGATAATTAATCACCATGTTAGCCCTATACTGCTGATAATTGATCACCATGTTAGTCCTATACTGCTGACAATTAATCACCATGTTAGTCCTATACTGCTGATAATAAATCACCATGTTAGCCTATACTGCTAATTAATCATCATGTTAGTCCTATACTGCTGATAATCACCATGTTAGCCCTATACTGCTAATTAATCACCATGTTAGTCCTATACTGCTTATAATTAATTACAATGTTAGTCCTATAGTGCTGATAATCAATCACCATGTTAGTCCTATACTGCTGATAATTAATCACTATGTTAGTCCTATACTGCTGATAATTAATCACCATGTTAGTCCTACACTGCTAATTAATCACCATGTTAGTCCTACACTGCTAATTAATCACCATGTTAGTCCTATACTGCTTATCATCAATCAGCATGTTATTCTTATACTGCTGATAATCAATCACCATCTTAATCCTATACTGCTGATAATTAATCACCATGTTAGTCCTATACTGCTAATTAATCACCATGTTAGTCCTATACTGCTGATAATCAATCACCATGTTAGCCTATACTGCTAATTAATCATCATGTTAGTCCTATACTGCTGATAATTAATCACCATGTCAGCCCTATACTGCTAATTAATCACCATGTTAGTCCTATACTGCTTATAATTAATTACAATGTTAGTCCTATAGTGCTGATAATTAATCACCATGTTAGTCCGATACTGCTGATAATTAATCACCATGTTAGTCCTACACTGCTAATTAATAACCATGTTAGTCCTATACTGCTAATTATTCACCATGTTAGTCCTATACTGCTGATAATCAATCACCATGTTAGTCCTATACTGCTAATTAATCACCAGGTTAGTCCTATACTGCTGATAATTAATCACCATGTTAGCCCTACACTGCTGATAATTAATCACCATGTTAGTCCTATACTGCTGATAATTAATCACCATGTTAGCCCTATACTGCTGATAACTAATCACCATGTTAGTCCTATACTGCTGATAATTAATCACCATGTTAGTCCTACACTGCTAATTAATCACCATGTTAGTCCTATACTGCTAATTAATCACCATGTTAGTCCTATACTGCTGATAATCAATCAGCATGTTAGTCCTATACTGCTGATAATCAATCACCATGTTAATCCTATACTGCTGATAATTAATCACAATGTTAGTCCTATACTGCTAATTAATCACCATGTTAGTCCTATACTGCTGATAATCAATCAGCATGTTAGTCCTATACTAGTGATAATCAATCACCATGTTAGTCCTATACTGCTGATAATTAATCACCATGTTAGTCCTATACTGCTAATTAATCACCATGTTAGCCCTATACTGCTGATAATCAATCAGCATGTTAGTCCTATACTGCTGATAATCAATCACCATGTTAGTCCTATATTGCTGATAATCAATCACCATGTTAGTCCTATACTGCTTATAATCAATCACCGTGTTAGTCCTACACTGCTGATAATTAATCACCATGTTAGTCCTATGCTGCTGATAATTAATCAACATGTTAGTCCTACGCTGCTTATAATTAATCACCATGCTAGCCCTATGCTGCTGATAGTTAATCACCATGTTAGTCCTACGCTGCTGATAATTAATCATCATGTTAGTCCTATACTGCTGATAATTAATCACCGTATTAGTCCTATATTGCTGATAATCAGTCACCGTGTTAGTCCTGTACTGCTGATAATCAATCACCGTGTTAGTCCTATACTGCTGATAATTAATCACCATGTTAGTCCTATACTGCTGATAATCAATCACAGTGTTAGTCCTACACTGCTGATAATTAATCACCATGTTAGTCCTACACTGCTGATAATTAATCAACATGTTAGTCCTACGCTGCTGATAATTAATCACCATATTAGTCCTATACTGCTGATAATTAATCACCATGTTAGTCCTATACTGCTGATAATTAATCACCATGTTAGTCCTACGCTGCTGATAATTAATCACCATGTTAGTCCTATACTGATAATTAATCACCAAGTTAGTCCTATACTGCTGATAATCAATCAGCATGTTAGTCCTATACTGCTGATAATCAATCACCATGTTAGTCCTATACTGCTGATAATTAATCACCATGTTAGTCCTACACTGCTAATTAATCACCATGTTAGTCCTATACTGCTGATAATCAATCAGCATGTTAGTCCTATACTGCTGATAATCAATCACCATGTTAGTCCTATACTGCTGATAATTAATCACCATGTTAGTCCTACGCTGCTGATAATCAATCAGCATGTTAGTCCTATACTGCTGATAATCAATCACCATGTTAGTCCTATACTGCTGATAATTAATCACCATGTTAGTCCTATACTGCTGATAATTAATCACCATGTTAGTCCTATACTGCTGATAATTAATCACCATGTTAGTCCTATACTGCTGATAATTAATCACCATGTTAGTCCTATACTGCTGATAATTAATCACCATGTTAGTCCTATACTGCTGATAATTAATCACCATGTTAGTCCTATACTGCTGATAATTAATCACCATGTTAGTCCTATACTGCTGATAATTAATCACTATGTTACTCCTATACTGCTGTTAATTAATTACCATGTTAGTCCTATACTGCTGATAATTAATCACCATGTTAGTCCTGTACTGCTGATAATTAATCCCCATGTTAGTCCTATAGTGCTGATAATTAATCACCATGTTAGTCCTATACTGCTGATAATTTATCACCATGTTAGTCCTATACTGCTGATAATTAATCACCATGTTAGTCCTATACTGCTGATAATTAATCACCATGTTAGTCCTATACTGCTGATAATTAATCACCATGTTAGTCCTATACTGCTGATAATTAATCACCATGTTAGTCCTATACTGCTGATAATTAATCACCATGTTAGTCCTATACTGCTGATAATTAATCACCATGTTAGTCCTATACTGCTGATAATTAATCACCATGTTAGTCCTATACTGCTGATAATTAATCACCATGTTAGTCCTATACTGCTGATAATTAATCACCATGTTAGTCCTATACTGCTGATAATTAATCACCATGTTAGTCCTATACTGCTGATAATTAATCACCATGTTAGTCCTATACTGCTGATAATTAATCACCATGTTAGTCCTATACTGCTGATAATTAATCACCATGTTAGTCCTATACTGCTGATAATTAATCACCATGTTAGTCCTATACTGCTGATAATTAATCAACATGTTAGTCCTATACTGCTGATAATTAATCACCATGTTAGTCCTATACTGCTGATAATTAATCACCATGTTAGTCCTATACTGCTGATAATTAATCACCATGTTAGTCCTATACTCCTGATAATTAATCACCATGTTAGTCCTATACTGCTGATAATTAATCACCATGTTAGTCCTATACTGCTGATAATTAATCACCATGTTAGTCCTATACTGCTGATAATTAATCACCATGTTAGTCCTATACTGCTGATAATTAATCACCATGTTAGTCCTATACTGCTGATAATTAATCACCATGTTAGTCCTATACTGCTGATAATTAATCACCATGTTAGTCCTATACTGGTGATAATTAATCACCATGTTAGTCCTATACTCCTGATAATTAATCACCATGTTAGTCCTATACTGCTGATAATTAATCACCATGTTAGTCCTATACTGCTGATAATTAATCACCATGTTAGTCCTATACTGCTGATAATTAATCACCATGTTAGTCCTATACTGCTGATAATTAATCACCATGTTAGTCCTATACTGCTGATAATTAATCACCATGTTAGTCCTATACTGCTGATAATTAATCACCATGTTAGTCCTATACTGCTGATAATTAATCACCATGTTAGTCCTATACTGCTGATAATTAATCACCATGTTAGTCCTATACTGCTGATAATTAATCACCATGTTAGTCCTATACTGCTGATAATTAATCACCATGTTAGTCCTATACTGCTGATAATTAATCACCATGTTAGTCCTATACTGCTGATAATTAATCACCATGTTAGTCCTATACTGCTGATAATTAATCACCATGTTAGTCCTATACTGCTGATAATTAATCACCATGTTAGTCCTATACTGCTGATAATTAATCACCATGTTAGTCCTATACTGCTGATAATTAATCACCATGTTAGTGCTATACTGCTGATAATTAATCACCATGTTAGTCCTATACTGCTGATAATTAATCACCATGTTAGTCCTATACTCCTGATAATTAATCACCATGTTAGTCCTATACTGCTGATAATTAATCACCATGTTAGTCCTATACTGCTGATAATTAATCACCATGTTAGTCCTATACTGCTGATAATCAATCACCATGTTAGTCCTATACTGCTGATACTTAATCACCATGTTAGTCCTATACTGCTGATAATTAATCACCATGTTAGTCCTATACTGCTGATAATTAATCACCATGTTAGTCCTATACTGCTGATAATTAATCACCATGTTAGTCCTATACTGCTGATAATTAATCACCATGTTAGTCCTATACTGCTGATAATCAATCACCATGTTAGTCCTATACTGCTGATAATTAATCACCATGTTAGTCCTATACTGCTGATAATTAATCACCATGTTAGTCCTATACTGCTGATAATTAATCACCATGTTAGTCCTATACTGCTGATAATTAATCACCATGTTAGTCCTATACTGCTGATAATTAATCACCATGTTAGTCCTATACTGATAATTAATCACCATGTTAGTCCTATACTGCTGATAATTAATCACCATGTTAGTCCTATACTGCTGATAATCAATCACCATGTTAGTCCTATACTGCTGATAATTAATCACCATGTTAGTCCTATACTGCTGATAATTAATCACCATGTTAGTCCTATACTGCTGATAATTAATCACCATGTTAGTCCTATACTGCTGATAATTAATCACCATGTTAGTCCTATACTGCTGATAATTAATCACCATGTTAGTCCTATACTGCTGATAATTAATCACCATGTTAGTCCTATACTGCTGATAATTAATCACCATGTTAGTCCTATACTGCTGATAATTAATCACCATGTTAGTCCTATACTGCTGATAATTAATCACCATGTTAGTCCCATACTGCTGATAATTAATCACCATGTTAGTCCTATACTGCTGATAATTAATGACGATGTTAGTCCTATACTGCTGATAATTAATCACCATGTTAGTCCTATACTGCTGATAATTAATCACCATGTTAGTCCTATACTGCTGATAATTAATCACCATGTTAGTCCTATACTGCTGATAATTAATCACCATGTTAGTCCTATACTGCTGATAATTAATCACCATGTTAGTCCTATACTGCTGATAATTAATCACCATGTTAGTCCTATACTGCTGATAATTAATCACCATGTTAGTCCTATACTGCTGATAATTAATCACCATGTTAGTCCTATACTGCTGATAATTAATCACCATGTTAGTCCTATACTGCTGATAATTAATCACCATGTTAGTCCTATACTGCTGATAATTAATCACCATGTTAGTCCTATACTGCTGATAATTAATCACCATGTTAGTCCTATACTGCTGATAATTAATCACCATGTTAGTCCTATACTGCTGATAATTAATCACCATGTTAGTCCTATACTGCTGATAATTAATCACCATGTTAGTCCTATACTGCTGATAATTAATCACCATGTTAGTCCTATACTGCTGATAATTAATCACCATGTTAGTCCTATACTGCTGATAATTAATCACCATGTTAGTCCTATACTGCTGATAATTAATCACCATGTTAGTCCTATACTGCTGATAATTAATCACCATGTCAGTCCTATACTGCTGATAATTAATCACCATGTTAGTCCTATACTGCTGATAATTAATCACCATGTTAGTCCTATACTGCTGATCATTAATCACCATGTTAGTCCTACTGCTGATAATTAATCACCATGTTAGTCCTATACTGCTGATAATTAATCACCATGTTAGTCCTATACTGCTGATAATTAATCACCATGTTAGTCCTATACTGCTGATAATTAATCACCATGTTAGTCCTATACTGCTGATAATTAATCACCATGTTAGTCCTATACTGCTGATAATTAATCACCATGTTAGTCCTATACTGCTGATAATTAATCACCATGTTAGTCCTATACTGCTGATAATTAATCACCATGTTAGTCCTATACTGCTGATAATTAATCACCATGTTAGTCCTATACTGCTGATAATTAATCACCATGTTAGTCCTATACTGCTGATAATTAATCACCATGTTAGTCCTATACTGCTGATAATTAATCACCATGTTAGTCCTATACTGCTGATAATTAATCACCATGTTAGTCCTATACTGCTGATAATTAATCACCATGTTAGTCCTATACTGATAATTAATCACCATGTTAGTCCTATACTGCTGATAATTAATCACCATGTTAGTCCTATACTGCTGATAATTAATCACCATGTTAGTCCTATACTGCTGATAATTAATTACCATGTTAGTCTTATACTGCTGATAATTAAGCACCATGTTAGTTGTATACTGCTGATAATTAATCACCATGTTAGTCCTATACTGCTGATAATTAATCACCATGTTAGTCCTATACTGCTGATAATTAATCACCATGTTAGTCCTATACTGCTGATAATTAATCACCATGTTAGTCCTATACTGCTGATAATTAATCACCATGTTAGTCCTATACTGCTGATAATTAATCACCATGTTAGTCCTATACTGCTGATAATTAATCACCATGTTAGTCCTATACTGCTGATAATTAATCACCATGTTAGTCCTATACTGATAATTAATCACCATGTTAGTCCTATACTGCTGATAATTAATCACCATGTTAGTCCTATACTGCTGATAATTAATCACCATGTTAGTCCTATACTGCTGATAATTAATCACCATGTTAGTCCTATACTGCTGATAATTAATCACCATGTTAGTCCTATACTGCTGATAATTAATCACCATGTTAGTCCTATACTGCTGATAATTAATCACCATGTTAGTCCTATACTGCTGATAATTAATCACCATGTTAGTCCTATACTCCTGATAATTAATCACCATGTTAGTCCTATACTGCTGATAATTAATCACCATGTTAGTCCTATACTGCTGATAATTAATCACCATGTTAGTCCTATACTGCTGATAATTAATCACCATGTTAGTCCTATACTGCTGATAATTAATCACCATGTTAGTCCTATACTGCTGATAATTAATCACCATGTTAGTCCTATACTGCTGATAATTAATCACCATGTTAGTCCTATACTGCTGATAATTAATCACCATGTTAGTCCTATACTGCTGATAATTAATCACCATGTTAGTCCTATACTGCTGATAATTAATCACCATGTTAGTCCTATACTGCTGATAATTAATCACCATGTTAGTCCTATACTGCTGATAATTAATCACCATGTTAGTCCTATACTGCTGATAATTAATCACCATGTTAGTCCTATACTGCTGATAATTAATCACCATGTTAGTCCTATACTGCTGATAATTAATCACCATGTTAGTCCTATACTGCTGATAATTAATCACCATGTTAGTCCTATACTGCTGATAATTAATCACCATGTTAGTCCTATACTGCTGATAATTAATCACCATGTTAGTCCTATACTGCTGATAATTAATCACCATGTTAGTCCTATACTGCTGATAATCAATCAGCATGTTAGTCCTATACTGCTGATAATTAATCACCATGTTAGTCCTATACTGCTGATAATTAATCACCATGTTAGCCCTATACTGCTGATAATTAATCACCATGTTAGTCCTATACTGCTGATAATTAATCACCATGTTAGTCCTATACTGCTGATAATTAATCACAATGTTAGTCCTATACTGCTGATAATTAATCACCATGTTAGTCCTATACTGCTGATAATTAATCACCATGTTAGTCCTACACTGCTGATAATTAATCACCATGTTAGTCCTATACTGCTGATAATTAATCACCATGTTAGTCCTATACTGATAATTAATCACCATGTTAGTCCTGTACTGCTGATAATCA
Source organism: Protopterus annectens (assembly GCF_019279795.1). NCBI lineage: Eukaryota > Metazoa > Chordata > Ceratodontiformes > Protopteridae > Protopterus > Protopterus annectens. The sequence goes on from NC_056737.1 coordinate 549,106,019, forward strand.
ATCACCGTGTTAGTCCTATACTGCTGATAATTAATCACCATGTTAGTCCTATACTGCTGATAATCAATCACCATGTTAGTCCTATACTGCTGATAATTAATCAACATGTTAGTCCTATACTGCTGATAATTAATCACCATGTTAGTCCTATACTGCTGATAATTAATCACCATGTTAGTCCTATACTGCTGATAATTAATCACCATGTTAGTCCTATACTGCTGATAATTAATCACCATGTTAGTCCTATACTGCTGATAATTAATCACCATGTTAGTCCTATACTGCTGATAATTAATCACCATGTTAGTCCTATGCTGATAATTAATCACCATGTTAGTCCTATACTGCTGATAATTAATCACCATGTTAGTCCTATACTGCTGATAATTAATCACCATGTTAGTCCTATACTGCTGATAATTAATCACCATGTTAGTCCTATACTGCTGATAATTAATCACCATGTTAGTCCTATACTGCTGATAATTAATCACCATGTTAGTCCTATACTGCTGATAATTAATCACCATGTTAGTCCTATACTGCTGATAATTAATCACCATGTTAGTCCTATACTGCTGATAATTAATCACCATGTTAGTCCTATACTGCTGATAATTAATCACCATGTTAGTCCTATACTGCTGATAATTAATCACCATGTTAGTCCTATACTGCTAATTAATCACCATGTTAGTCCTATACTGCTGATAATTAATCACCATGTTAGTCCTATACTGCTGATAATTAATCACCATGTTAGTCCTATACTGCTGATAATTAATCACCATGTTAGTCCTATACTGCTGATAATTAATCACCATGTTAGTCCTATACTGCTGATAATTAATCACCATGTTAGTCCTATACTGCTGATAATTAATCACCATGTTAGTCCTATACTGCTGATAATTAATCACCATGTTAGTCCTATACTGCTGATAATTAATCACCATGTTAGTCCTATACTGCTGATAATTAATCACCATGTTAGTCCTATACTGCTGATAATTAATCACCATGTTAGTCCTATACTGCTGATAATTAATCACCATGTTAGTCCTATACTGCTGATAATTAATCACCATGTTAGTCCTATACTGCTGATAATTAATCACCATGTTAGTCCTATACTGCTGATAATTAATCACCATGTTAGTCCTATACTGCTGATAATTAATCACCATGTTAGTCCTATACTGCTGATAATTAATCACCATGTTAGTCCTATACTGCTGATAATTAATCACCATGTTAGTCCTATACTGCTGATAATTAATCACCATGTTAGTCCTATACTGCTGATAATTAATCACCATGTTAGTCCTATACTGCTGATAATTAATCACCATGTTAGTCCTATACTGCTGATAATTAATCACCATGTTAGTCCTATACTGCTGATAATTAATCACCATGTTAGTCCTATACTGCTGATAATTAATCACCATGTTAGTCCTATACTGCTGATAATTAATCACCATGTTAGTCCTATACTGCTGATAATTAATCACCATGTTAGTCCTATACTGCTGATAATTAATCACCATGTTAGTCCTATACTGCTGATAATTAATCACCATGTTAGTCCTATACTGCTGATAATTAATCACCATGTTAGTCCTATACTGCTGATAATTAATCACCATGTTAGTCCTATACTGCTGATAATTAATTACCATGTTAGTCCTATACTGCTGATAATTAATCACCATGTTAGTCCTATACTGCTGATAATTAATCACCATGTTAGTCCTATACTGCTGATAATTAATCACCATGTTAGTCCTATACTGCTGATAATTAATCACCATGTTAGTCCTATACTGCTGATAATTAATCACTATGTTAGCCCTATACTGCTGATAATTAATCACCATGTTAGTCCTATACTGCTGATAATTAATCACCATGTTAGTCCTATACTGCTGATAATTAATCACCATGTTAGTCCTATACTGCTGATAATTAATCACCATGTTAGTCCTATACTGCTGATAATTAATCACCATGTTAGTCCTATACTGCTAATTAATCACCATGTTAGTCCTATACTGCTGATAATCAATCACCATGTTAGCCTATACTGCTGATAATTAATCATCATGTTAGTCCTATACTGCTGATAATTAATCACCATGTTAGTCCTATACTGCTGATAATTAATCACCATGTTAGTCCTATACTGCTTATAATTAATTACAATGTTAGTCCTATAGTGCTGATAATTAATCACCATGTTAGTCCGATACTGCTGATAATTAATCACCATGTTAGTCCTATACTGCTGATAATTAATCACCATGTTAGTCCTACACTGCTAATTAATCACCATGTTAGTCCTATACTGCTAATTAATCACCATGTTAGTCCTATACTGCTTATAATCAATCAGCATGTTATTCTTATACTGCTGATAATCAATCACCATCTTAATCCTATACTGCTGATAATTAATCACCATGTTAGTCCTATACTGCTAATTAATCACCATGTTAGTCCTATACTGCTGATAATCAATCACCATGTTAGTCCTATACTGCTGATAATTAATCACTATGTTAGTCCAATACTGCTGATAATTAATCACCATGTCAGTCCTACACTGCTAATTAATCACCATGTTAGTCCTACACTGCTAATTAATCACCATGTTAGTCCTATACTGCTTATAAGCAATCAGCATGTTATTCTTATACTGCTGATAATCAATCACCATCTTAATCCTATACTGCTGATAATTAATCACCATGTTAGTCCTATACTGCTAATTAATCACCATGTTAGTCCTATACTGCTCATAATCAATCAGCATGTTAGTCCTATACTGCTGATAATCAATCACCATGTTAGTCCTATACTGCTGATAATTAATCACCATGTTAGTTCTATACTGCTAATTAATCACCATGTTAGTCCTATACTGCTGATAATCAATCAGCATGTTAGTCCTATACTGCTGATAATCAATCACCATGTTAGTCCTATACTGCTGATAATCAATCACCGTGTTAGTCCTACACTGCTGATAATTAATCACCATGTTAGTCCTACGCTGCTGATAACTAATCAACATGTTAGTCCCACGCTGCTTATAATTAATCACCATGTTAGCCCTATGCTGCTGATAGGTAATCACCATGTTAGTCCCACGCTGCTGATAATTAATCACCATGTTAGTCCTATACTGCTGATAATTAATCACCGTGTTAGTCCTATACTGCTGATAATCAGTCACCGTGTTAGTCCTGTACTGATGATAATCAATCACCGTGTTAGTCCTATACTGCTGATAATTAATCACCATGTTAGTCCTATACTGCTGATAATTAATCACCATGTTAGTCCTATACTGCTAATTAATCACCATGTTAGTCCTATACTGCTGATAATCAATCAGCATGTTAGTCCTATACTGCTGATAATCAATCACCATGTTAGTCCTATACTGCTGATAACCAATCACCGTGATAGTCCTACACTGTTGATAATTAATCACCATGTTAGTCCTGCGCTGCTGATAATTAATCACCGTGTTAGTCCTATACTGCTGATAATTAATCACCGTGTTAGTCCTATACTGCTGATAATTAATCACCATGTTAGTCCTACGCTGCTGATAATTAATCACCATGTTAGTCCTATACTGCTGATAATTAATCACCGTGTTAGTCCTATACTGCTGATAACCAGTCACCGTGTTAGTCCTGTACTGCTGATAATCAATCACCGTGTTAGTCCTATACTGCTGATAATTAATCACCATGTTAGTCCTATACTGCTGATAATCAATCACCGTGTTAGTCCTACACTGCTGATAATTAATCACCATGTTAGTCCTACACTGCTGATAATTAATCACCATGTTAGTCCTACACTGCTGATAATTAATCATCATGTTAGTTTTATGCTGCTGATAATTAATCACCATGTTAGTCCTATACTGCTGATAATTAATCACCATGTTAGTCCTATACTGCTGATAATTAATCACCATGTTAGTCCTATACTGCTGATAATTAATCACTATGTTAGTCCTATACTGATAATTAATCACCATGTTAGTCCTATACTGCTGATAATCAATCAGCATGTTAGTCCTATACTGCTGATAATCAATCACCATGTTAGTCCTATACTGCTGATAATTAATCACCATGTTAGTCTTACACTGCTGATAATTAATCACCATGTTAGTCCTATACTGCTGATAATCAATCACCATGTTAGTCCTATACTGCTGATAATCAATCACCATGTTAGTCCTATACTGCTGATAATTAATCACCATGTTAGTCCTATACTGCTGATAATTAATCACCATGTTAGTCCTATACTGCTGATAATTAATCACCATGTTAGTCCTATACTGCTGATAAATAATCACCATGTTAGTCCTATACTGCTGATAATTAATCACCATGTTAGTCCTATACTGCTGATAATTAATCACCATGTTAGTCCTATACTGCTGATAATAAATCACCATGTTAGTCCTATACTGCTGATAATTAATCACCATGTTAGTCCTACACTGCTGATAATTAATCAGCATGTTAGTCCTATACTGCTGATAATTAATCACCATGTTTGTCCTATACTCGTGATAACTAATCACCATCTTAGTCCTATACTGCTGATAATTAATCACCATGTTAGTCCTATACTGCTGATAATTAATCACCATGTTAGTCATATACTCCTGATAATTAATCACCATGTTAGTCCTATACTGCTGATAATTAATCACCATGTTAGTCCTATACTGCTGATAATTAGTCACCATGTTAGCCGTATACTGCTGATAGTTGATCACCATGTTAGTCCTATACTGCTGATAATTAATCACCATGTTAGTCCTATACTGCTGATAATTAATCACCATGTTAGCCCTATAGTGCTGATAATTAATCACCATGTTAGTCCTATACTGCTGATAATTAATCACCATGTTAGTCCTATACTGCTGATAATTAATCACCATGTGAGTCCTACACTGCTGATAATTAATCACCATGTTAGTCCTATACTGCTGATAATTAATCACCATGTTAGTCCTATACTGCTGATAATTAATCACCATGTTAGTCCTATACTGCTGATAATTAATCACCATGTTAGTCCTATACTGCTGATAATTAATTACCATGTTAGTCCTATACTGCTGATAATTAATCACCATGTTAGTCCTATACTGCTGATAATTAATCACCATGTTAGTCCTATACTGCTGATAATTAATCACCATGTTAGTCCTATACTGCTGATAATTAATCACCATGTTAGTCCTATACTGCTGATAATTAATCACCATGTTAGCCCTATACTGCTGATAATTAATCACCATGTTAGTCCTATACTGCTGATAATTAATCACCATGTTAGTCCTATACTGCTGATAATTAATAACCATGTTAGTCCTATACTGCTGATAATTAATCACCATGTTAGTCCTATACTGCTGATAATTAATCACCATGTTAGTCCTATACTGCTGATAATTAATCACCATGTTAGTCCTATACTGCTGATAATTAATCACCATGTTAGTCCTATACTGCTGATAATTAATCACCATGTTAGTCCTATACTGCTGATAATTAATCACCATGTTAGTCCTATACTGCTGATAATTAATCACCATGTTAGTCCTATACTGCTGATAATTAATCACCATGTTAGTCCTATACTGCTGATAATTAATCACCATGTTAGTCCTATACTGCTGATAATCAGTCACCGTGTTAGTCCTGTACTGCTGATAATCAATCACCGTGTTAGTCGTATATTGCTGATAATCAATCACCATGTTAGTCCTATACTGCTGATAATCAATCACCATGTTAGTCCTACACTGCTGATAATTAATCACCATGTTAGTCCTATACTGCTGATAATTAATCACCATGTTAGTCCTACTGCTGATAATTAATCACCATGTTAGTCCTACGCTGCTGATAATTAATCACCATGTTAGTCCTATACTGCTGATAATTAATCACCATGTTAGTCCTATACTGCTGATAATTAATCACCATGTCAGTCCTATACTGCTGATAATTAATCACCATGTTAGTCCTATACTGCTGATAATCAATCACCATGTTAGTCCTATACTGCTGATAATTAATCACCATGTTAGTCCTATACTGCTGATAATCAATCACCGTGTTAGTCCTACACTGCTGATAATTAATCACCATGTTAGTCCTACACTGCTGATAATTAATCACCATGTTAGTCCTACACTGCTGATAATTAATCAACATGTTAGTCCTACGCTGCTGATAATTAATCACCATATTAGTCCTATACTGCTGATAATTAATCACCATGTTAGTCCTACGCTAATGATAATTAATCACCATGTTAGTCCTACGCTGCTGATAATTAATCACCATGTTAGTCCTATACTGATAATTAATCACCAAGTTAGTACTATACTGCTGATAATCAATCAGCATGTTAGTCCTATACTGCTGATAATCAATCACCATGTTAGTCCTATACTGCTGATAATTAATCACCATGTTAGTCCTACACTGCTAATTAATTACCATGTTAGTCCTATACTGCTGATAATCAATCAGCATGTTAGTCTTATACTGCTGATAATCAATCACCATGTTAGTCCGATACTGCTGATAATCAATCACCGTGTTAGTCCTACACTGCTGATAATTAATCACCATGTTAATCCTATGCTGCTGATAATTAATCAACATGTTAGTCCTACGCTGCTGATAATTAATCACCATGTTAGCCCTATGCTGCTGATAGTTAATCACCATGTTAGTCCTACGCTGCTGATAATTAATCACCATGTTAGTCCTATACTGCTGATAATTAATCACCATGTTAGTCCTATACTGCTGATAATCAGTCACCATGTTAGTCCTGTACTGCTGATAATCAATCACCGTGTTAGTCCTATACTGCTGATAATTAATCACCATGTTAGTCCTATACTGCTGATAACCAATCACTGTGTTAGTCCTCCACTGCTGATAATTAATCACCATGTTAGTCCTACACTGCTGATAATTAATCACCATGTTAGTCCTATACTGCTGATAATTAATCACCATGTTAGTCCTATACTGCTGATAATTAATCACCATGTTAGTCCTATACTGATAATTAACCACCATGTTAGCCCTATACTGCTGATAATTAATCACCATGTTAGTCCTACGCTGCTGATAATTAATCACCATGTTAGTCCTATACTGCTGATAATTAATCACCATGTTAGTCCTATACTGCTGATAATTAATCACCATGTTAGTCCTATACTGCTGATAATTAATCACCATGTTAGTCCTATACTGCTGATAATTAATCACCATGTAAGTCCTATACTGCTGATAATTATTCACCATGTTAGTCCTATACTGCTGATAATTAATCACCATGTTAGTCCTACGCTGCTGATAATTAATCACCATGTTAGTCCTATACTGCTGATATTTAATTACCATGTTAGTCCTGTACTGCTGATAATTAATCACCATGTTAGTCCTATACTGCTGATAATTAATCACCATGTTAGTCCTACACTGCTGATAATTAATCACCATGTTAGCCCTATACTGCTGATAATTAATCACTATGTTAGTCCTATACTGCTGATAATTAATCACCGTGTTAGTCCTATACTGCTGATAATTAATCATCGTGTTAGTCCAGTACTGCTGATAATTAATCACCATGTTAGTCCTATACTGCTGATAATTAATCACCATGTTAGTCCTATACTGCTGATAATTAATCACCATGTTAGTCCTATACTGCTGATAATTAATCACCATGTTAGTCCTATACTGCTGATAATTAATCACCATGTTAGTCCTATACTGCTGATAATTAATCACCATGTTAGCCCTATAGTGCTGATAATTAATCACCATGTTAGTCCTATACTGCTGATAATTAATCACCATGTTAGCCCTATACTGATAATTAATCACCATGTTAGTCGTATACTGCTGATAATTAATTACAATGTTAGTCCTATACTGCTGATAATTAATCACCATGTTAGTCCTACACTGCTGATAATTAATCACCATGTTAGTCCTACACTGCTGATAATTAATCACCATGTTAGTCCTACACTGCTGATAATTAATCACCATGTTAGCCCTATACTGCTAATTAATCACTATGTTAGTCGTATACTGCTGATAATTAATCACCATGTTAGTCCTATACTGCTGAGAATTAATTACCATGTTAGTCCTATACTGCTGATAATCAATCACCATATTAGTCTTATACTGCTGATAATCAATCACCATGTTAGCCCTATACTGCTGATAATTAATCACCATGTTAATCCTATACTGCTGATAATTAATCACCATGTTAGCCCTATACTGTTAATAATTAATCAATATGTTAGCCCTATACTGCTGATAATTAATCACCATGTTAGCCCTATACTGCTGATAATTGATCACCATGTTAGTCCTATACTGCTGACAATTAATCACCATGTTAGTCCTATACTGCTGATAATCAATCACCATGTTAGCCTATACTGCTAATTAATCATCATGTTAGTCCTATACTGCTGATAATTAATCACCATGTTAGCTCTATACTGCTACTTAATCACCAAGTTAGTCCTATACTGCTTATAATTAATTACAATGTTAGTCCTATAGTGCTGATAATTAATCACCATGTTAGTCCGATACTGCTGATAATTAATCACCATGTTAGTCCTATACTGCTGATAATTAATCACCATGTTAGTCCTACACTGCTAATTAATCACCATGTTAGTCCTATACTGCTAATTAATCACCATGTTAGTCCTATACTGCTTATAATCAATCAGCATGTTATTCTTATACTGCTGATAATCAATCACCATCTTAATCCTATACTGCTGATAATTAATCACCATGTTAGTCCTATACTGCTAATTAATCACCATGTTAGTCCTATACTGCTGATAATCAATCACCATGTTAGTCCTATACTGCTGATAATTAATCACTATGTTAGTCCTATACTGCTGATAATTAATCACCGTGTTAGTCCTATACTGCTGATAATTAATCATCGTGTTAGTCCAGTACTGCTGATAATTAATCACCATGTTAGTCCTATACTGCTGATAATTAATCACCATGTTAGTCCTATACTGCTGATAATTAATCACCATGTTAGTCCTATACTGCTGATAATTAATCACCATGTTAGTCCTATACTGCTGATAATTAATCACCATGTTAGTCCTATACTGCTGATAATTAATCACCATGTTAGTCCTATACTGCTGATAATCAGTCACCGTGTTAGTCCTGTACTGCTGATAATCAATCACCGTGTTAGTCGTATACTGCTGATAATTAATCACCATGTTAGTCCTATACTGCTGATAACCAATCACCATGTTAGTCCTATACTGCTGATAATTAATCACCATGTTAGTCCTATACTGCTGATAATTAATCACCATGTTAGTCCTATACTGCTGATAATTAATCACCATGTTAGTCCTATACTGCTGATAATTAATCACCATGTTAGTCCTATACTGCTGATAATTAATCACCATGTTAGTCCTATACTGCTGATAATTAATCACCATGTTAGTCCTATACTGCTGATAATTAATCACCATGTTAGTCCTATACTGCTGATAATTAATCACCATGTTAGTCCTATACTGCTGATAATTAATCACCATGTTAGTCCTATACTGCTGATAATTAATCACCATGTTAGTCCTATACTGCTGATAATTAATCACCATGTTAGTCCTATACTGCTGATAATTAATCACCATGTTAGTCCTATACTGCTGATAATTAATCACCATGTTAGTCCTATACTGCTGATAATTAATCACCATGTTAGTCCTATACTGCTGATAATTAATCACCATGTTAGTCCTATACTGCTGATAATTAATCACCATGTTAGTCCTATACTGCTGATAATTAATCACCATGTTAGTCCTATACTGCTGATAATTAATCACCATGTTAGTCCTATACTCCTGATAATTAATCACCATGTTAGTCCTATACTGCTGATAATTAATCACCATGTTAGTCCTATACTGCTGATAATTAATCACCATGTTAGTCCTATACTGCTGATAATTAATCACCATGTTAGTCCTATACTGCTGATAATTAATCACCATGTTAGCCCTATAGTGCTGATAATTAATCACCATGTTAGTCCTATACTGCTGATAATTAATCACCATGTTAGCCCTATACTGCTAATTAATCACCATGTTAGTCGTATACTGCTGATAATTAATTACAATGTTAGTCCTATACTGCTGATAATTAATCACCATGTTAGTCCTACACTGCTGATAATTAATCACCATGTTAGTCCTACACTGCTGATAATTAATCACCATGTTAGTCCTACACTGCTGATAATTAATCACCATGTTAGCCCTATACTGCTAATTAATCACTATGTTAGTCGATACTGCTGATAATTAATCACCATGTTAGTCCTATACTGCTGAGAATTAATTACCATGTTAGTCCTATACTGCTGATAATCAATCACCATATTAGTCTTATACTGCTGATAATCAATCACCATGTTAGCCCTATACTGCTGATAATTAATCACCATGTTAATCCTATACTGCTGATAATTAATCACCATGTTAGCCCTATACTGTTAATAATTAATCAATATGTTAGCCCTATACTGCTGATAATTAATCACCATGTTAGCCCTATACTGCTGATAATTGATCACCATGTTAGTCCTATACTGCTGACAATTAATCACCATGTTAGTCCTATACTGCTGATAATCAATCACCATGTTAGCCTATACTGCTAATTAATCATCATGTTAGTCCTATACTGCTGATAATTAATCACCATGTTAGCTCTATACTGCTAATTAATCACCAAGTTAGTCCTATACTGCTTATAATTAATTACAATGTTAGTCCTATAGTGCTGATAATTAATCACCATGTTAGTCCGATACTGCTGATAATTAATCACCATGTTAGTCCTATACTGCTGATAATTAATCACCATGTTAGTCCTACACTGCTAATTAATCACCATGTTAGTCCTATACTGCTAATTAATCACCATGTTAGTCCTATACTGCTTATAATCAATCAGCATGTTATTCTTATACTGCTGATAATCAATCACCATCTTAATCCTATACTGCTGATAATTAATCACCATGTTAGTCCTATACTGCTAATTAATCACCATGTTAGTCCTATACTGCTGATAATCAATCACCATGTTAGTCCTATACTGCTGATAATTAATCACTATGTTAGTCCTATACTGCTGATAATTAATCACCATGTCAGTCCTACACTGCTAATTAATCACCATGTTAGTCCTACACTGCTAATTAATCACCATGTTAGTCCTATACTGCTTATCATCAATCAGCATGTTATTCTTATACTGCTGATAATCAATCACCATCTTAATCCTATACTGCTGATAATTAATCACCATGTTAGTCCTATACTGCTAATTAATCACCATGTTAGTCCTATACTGCTCATAATCAATCAGCATGTTAGTCCTATACTGCTGATAATCAATCACCATGTTAGTCCTATACTGCTGATAATTAATCACCATGTTAGTTCTATACTGCTAATTAATCACCATGTTAGTCCTATACTGCTGATAATCAATCAGCATGTTAGTCCTATACTGCTGATAATCAATCACCATGTTAGTCCTATACTGCTGATAATCAATCACCGTGTTAGTCCTACACTGCTGATAATTAATCACCATGTTAGTCCTACGCTGCTGATAACTAATCAACATGTTAGTCCTACGCTGCTTATAATTAATCACCATGTTAGCCCTATGCTGCTGATAGGTAATCACCATGTTAGTCCTACGCTGCTGATAATTAATCACCATGTTAGTCCTATACTGCTGATAATTAATCACCGTGTTAGTCCTATACTGCTGATAATCAGTCACCGTGTTAGTCCTGTACTGATGATAATCAATCACCGTGTTAGTCCTATACTGCTGATAATTAATCACCATGTTAGTCCTATACTGCTGATAATTAATCACCATGTTAGTCCTATACTGCTAATTAATCACCATGTTAGTCCTATACTGCTGATAATCAATCAGCATGTTAGTCCTATACTGCTGATAATCAATCACCATGTTAGTCCTATACTGCTGATAACCAATCACCGTGATAGTCCTACACTGTTGATAATTAATCACCATGTTAGTCCTGCGCTGCTGATAATTAATCAACATGTTAGTCCTATGCTGCTTATAATTAATCACCATGTTAGCCCTATGCTGCTGATAGGTAATCACCATGTTAGTCCTACGCTGCTGATAATTAATCACCATGTTAGTCCTATACTGCTGATAATTAATCACCGTGTTAGTCCTATACTGCTGATAACCAGTCACCGTGTTAGTCCTGTACTGCTGATAATCAATCACCGTGTTAGTCCTATACTGCTGATAATTAATCACCATGTTAGTCCTATACTGCTGATAATCAATCACCGTGTTAGTCCTACACTGCTGATAATTAATCACCATGTTAGTCCTACACTGCTGATAATTAATCACCATGTTAGTCCTACACTGCTGATAATTAATCATCATGTTAGTCCTATGCTGCTGATAAATAATCACCATGTTAGTCCTATACTGCTGATAATTAATCACCATGTTAGTCCTACGCTGCTGATAATTAATCACCATGTTAGTCCTACGCTACTGATAATTAATCACTATGTTAGTCCTATACTGATAATTAATCACCATGTTAGTCCTATACTGCTGATAATCAATCAGCATGTTAGTCCTATACTGCTGATAATCAATCACCATGTTAGTCCTATACTGCTGATAATTAATCACCATGTTAGTCCTACACTGCTAATTAATCACCATGTTAGTCCTATACTGCTGATAATCAATCACCATGTTAGTCCTATACTGCTGATAATCAATCACTGTGTTAGTCCTACACTGCTGATAATTAATCACCATGTTAGTCCTACTCTGCTGATAATTAATCAACATGTTAGTCCTATGCTGCTGATAATTAATCACCATGTTAGCCCTATGCTGCTGATAATTAATCACCATGTTAGTCCTATACTGCTGATAATCAGTCACCGTGTTAGTCCTGTACTGCTGATAATCAATCACCGTGTTAGTCCTACACTGCTGATAATTAATCACCATGTTAGTGCTACACTGCTGATAATTAATCACCATGTTAGTCCTACACTGCTGATAATTAATCACCATGTTAGTCCTACGCTGCTGATAATTAATCACCATGTTAGTCCTATACTGCTGATAATTAATCACCATGTTAGTCCTACGATGCTGATAATTAATCACCATGTTAGTCCTACGCTGCTGATAATTAATCACCATGTTAGTCCAATGCTGCTGATAAGTAATCACCATGTTAGCCCTATACTGCTGATAATTAGTCACCATGTTAGTCCTACGCTGCTGATAATTAATCACCATGTTAGTCCTATACTGCTGATAATTAATCACCATGTTAGTCCTATACTGCTGATAATTAATCACCATGTTAGTCCTATACTGCTGATAATTAATCACTATGTTAGTCCTATACTGCTGATAATTAATTACCATGTTAGTCCTATACTGCTGATAATTAATTGCCATGTTAGTCCTGTACTGCTGATAATTAATCACCATGTTAGTCCTATACTGCTGATAATTAATCACCATGTTAGTCCTATACTGCTGATAATTAATCACCATGTTAGCCCTATACTGCTGATAATTAATCACTATGTTAGCCCTATACTGCTGATAATTAATCACCATGTTAGTCCTATACTGCTGATAATTAATCATCATGTTAGTTCTGTACTGCTGATAATTAATCACCATGTTAGTTCTAAACTGCTGATAATTAATCACCATGTTAGTCCTATACTGCTGATAATTAATCACCATGTTAGCCCTATAGTGCTGATAATTAATCACCATGTTAGTCCTATACTGCTGATAATTAATCACCATGTTAGCCCTATACTGCTAATTAATCACCATTTTAGCCGTATACTGCTAATTAATTACAATGTTAGTCCTATACTGCTGATAATTAATCACCATGTTAGTCCTATACTGCTGATAATTAATCACCATGTTAGTCCTACACTGCTGATAATTAATCACCATGTTAGCCCTATACTGCTATTTAATCACCATGTTAGTCATTTACTGCTGATAATTAATCACCATGTTAGTCCTATACTGCTGAGAATTAATCACCATGTTAGTCCTATACTGCTGATAATTAATCACCATGTTAGTCCTATACTGCTAATTAATCACCATGTTAGTCCTATACTTCTGATAATCAATCAGCATGTTAGTCCTATACTGCTGATAATCAATCACCATGTTAGTCCTATATTGCTGATAATCAATCACCATGTTAGTCCTATACTGCTTATAATCAATCACCGTGTTAGTCCTACACTGCTGATAATTAATCACCATGTTAGTCCTATGCTGCTGATAATTAATCAACATGTTAGTCCTACGCTGCTTATAATTAATCACCATGCTAGCCCTATGCTGCTGATAGTTAATCACCATGTTAGTCCTACGCTGCTGATAATTAATCACCATGTTAGTCCTATACTGCTGATAATTAATCACCGTATTAGTCCTATATCACTGATAATCAGTCACCGTGTTAGTCCTGTACTGCTGATAATCAATCACCGTGTTAGTCCTATACTGCTGATAATTAATCACCATGTTAGTCCTATACTGCTGATAATCAATCCCCGTGTTAGTCCTACACTGCTGATAATTAATCACCATGTTAGTCCTACACTGCTGATAATTAATCACCATGTTAGTCCTACACTGCTGATAATTAATCAACATGTTAGTCCTACGCTGCTGATAATTAATCACCATATTAGTCCTATACTGCTGATAATTAATCACCATGTTAGTCCTACGCTAATGATAATTAATCACCATGTTAGTCCTACGCTGCTGATAATTAATCACCATGTTAGTCCTATACTGATAATTAATCACCAAGTTAGTACTATACTGCTGATAATCAATCAGCATGTTAGTCCTATACTGCTGATAATCAATCACCATGTTAGTCCTATACTGCTGATAATTAATCACCATGTTAGTCCTACACTGCTAATTAATTACCATGTTAGTCCTATACTCCTGATAATCAATCAGCATGTTAGTCCTATACTGCTGATAATCAATCACCATGTTAGTCCGATACTGCTGATAATCAATCACCGTGTTAGTCCTACACTGCTGATAATTAATCACCATGTTAATCCTATGCTGCTGATAATTAATCAACATGTTAGTCCTACGCTGCTGATAATTAATCACCATGTTAGCCCTATGCTGCTGATAGTTAATCACCATGTTAGTCCTACGCTGCTGATAATTAATCACCATGTTAGTCCTATACTGCTGATAATTAATCACCGTGTTAGTCCTATACTGCTGATAATCAGTCACCGTGTTAGTCCTGTACTGCTGATAATCAATCACCGTGTTAGTCGTATACTGCTGATAATTAATCACCGTGTTAGTCCTATACTGCTGATAACCAATCACCGTGTTAGTCCTCCACTGCTGATAATTAATCACCATGTTAGTCCTACACTGCTGATAATTAATCACCATGTTAGTCCTACGCTGCTGATAATTAATCACCATGTTAGTCCTATACTGCTGATAATTAATCACCATGTTAGTCCTACGCTGCTAATTAATCACCATGTTAGTCCTACGCTGCTGATAATTAACCACCATGTTAGTCCAATGCTGCTGATAATTAATCACCATGTTAGCCCTATACTGCTGATAATTAATCACCATGTTAGTCCTACGCTGCTGATAATTAATCACCATGTTAGTCCTATACTGCTGATAATTAATCACCATGTTAGTCCTATACTGCTGATAATTAATCACCATGTAAGTCCTATACTGCTGATAATTATTCACCATGTTAGTCCTATACTGCTGATAATTAATCACTATGTTATTCCTATACTGCTGATAATTAATCACCATGTTAGTCCTATACTGCTGATATTTAATTACCATGTTAGTCCTGTACTGCTGATAATTAATCACCATGTTAGTCCTATACTGCTGATAATTAATCACCATGTTAGTCCTACACTGCTGATAATTAATCACCATGTTAGCCCTATACTGCAGATAATTAAGCACTATGTTAGTCCTATACTGCTGATAATTAATCACCGTGTTAGTCCTATACTGCTGATAATTAATCATCGTGTTAGTCCAGTACTGCTGATAATTAATCACCATGTTAGTCCTATACTGCTGATAATTAATCACCATGTTAGTCCTATACTGCTGATAATTAATCACCATGTTAGTCCTATACTGCTGATAATTAATCACCATGTTAGCCCTATAGTGCTGATAATTAATCACCATGTTAGTCCTATACTGCTGATAATTAATCACCATGTTAGCCCTATACTGCTAATTAATCACCATGTTAGTCCTATACTGCTGATAATTAATCACCATGTTAGCCCTATACTGCTAATTAATCACCATGTTAGTCGTATACTGCTGATAATTAATTACAATGTTAGTCCTATACTGCTGATAATTAATCACCATGTTAGTCCTACACTGCTGATAATTAATCACCATGTTAGTCCTACACTGCTGATAATTAATCACCATGTTAGTCCTACACTGCTGATAATTAATCACCATGTTAGCCCTATACTGCTAATTAATCACTATGTTAGTCGTATACTGCTGATAATTAATCACCATGTTAGTCCTATACTGCTGAGAATTAATTACCATGTTAGTCCTATACTGCTGATAATCAATCACCATATTAGTCTTATACTGCTGATAATCAATCACCATGTTAGCCCTATACTGCTGATAATTAATCACCATGTTAATCCTATACTGCTGATAATTAATCACCATGTTAGCCCTATACTGCTAATAATTAATCAATATGTTAGCCCTATACTGCTGATAATTAATCACCATGTTAGCCCTATACTGCTGATAATTGATCACCATGTTAGTCCTATACTGCTGACAATTAATCACCATGTTAGTCCTATACTGCTGATAATCAATCACCATGTTAGCCTATACTGCTAATTAATCATCATGTTAGTCCTATACTGCTGATAATTGATCACCATGTTAGCCCTATACTGCTGATAATCAATCACCATCTTAATCCTATACTGCTGATAATTAATCACCATGTTAGTCCTATACTGCTAATTAATCACCATGTTAGTCCTATACTGCTGATAATCAATCACCATGTTAGTCCTATACTGCTGATAATTAATCAATATGTTAGTCCTATACTGCTGATAATTAATCACCATGTTAGTCCTACACTGCTAATTAATCACCATGTTAGTCCTACACTGCTAATTAATCACCATGTTAGTCCTATACTGCTTATCATCAATCAGCATGTTATTCTTATACTCCTGATAATCAATCACCATCTTAATCCTATACTGCTGATAATTAATCACCATGTTAGTCCTATACTGCTAATTAATCACCATGTTAGTCCTATACTGCTGATAATCAATCAGCATGTTAGTCCTATACTGCTGATAATCAATCACCATGTTAGTCCTATACTGCTGATAATTAATCACCATGTTAGTCCTATACTGCTAATTAATCACCATGTTAGTCCTATACTGCTGATAATCAATCAGCATGTTAGTCCTATACTGCTGATAATCAATCACCATGTTAGTCCTATACTGCTGATAATCAATCACCGTGTTAGTCCTACACTGCTGATAATTAATCACCATGTTAGTCCTACGCTGCTGATAACTAATCAACATGTTAGTCCTATGCTGCTTATAATTAATCACCATGTTAGCCCTATGCTGCTGACAGGTAATCACCATGTTAATCCTACGCTGCTGATAATTAATCACCATGTTAGTCCTATACTGCTGATAATTAATCACCGTGTTAGTCCTATACTGCTGATAATCAGTCACCGTGTTAGTCCTGTACTGCTGATAATCAATCACCGTGTTTGTCCTATACTGCTGATAATTAATCACCATGTTAGTCCTATACTGCTGATAATTAATCACCATGTTAGTCCTATACTGCTAATTAATCACCATGTTAGTCCTATACTGCTGATAATCAATCAGCATGTTAGTCCTATACTGCTGATAATCAATCACCATGTTAGTCCTATACTGCTGATAACCAATCACCGTGATAGTCCTACACTGTTGATAATTAATCACCATGTTAGTCCTGCGCTGCTGATAATTAATCAACATGTTAGTCCTATGCTGCTTATAATTAATCACCATGTTAGCCCTATGCTGCTGATAGGTAATCACCATGTTAGTCCTACGCTGCTGATAATTAATCACCATGTTAGTCCTATACTGCTGATAATTAATCACCGTGTTAGTCCTATACTGCTGATAATCAGTCACCGTGTTAGTCCTGTACTGCTGATAATCAATCACTGTGTTAGTCCTATACTGCTGATAATTAATCACCATGTTAGTCCTATACTGCTGATAATCAATCACCGTGTTAGTCCTACACTGCTGATAATTAATCACCATGTTAGTCCTACACTGCTGATAATTAATCACCATGTTAGTCCTACACTGCTGATAATTAATCATCATGTTAGTCCTATGCTGCTGATAATTAATCACCATGTTAGTCCTATACTGCTGATAATTAATCACCAAGTTAGTCCTACGCTGCTGATAATTAATCACCATGTTAGTCCTACGCTACTGCTAATTAATCACTATGTTAGTCCTATACTGATAATTAATCACCATGTTAGTCCTATACTGCTGATAATCAATCAGCATGTTAGTCCTATACTGCTGATAATCAATCACCATGTTAGTCCTATACTGCTGATAATTAATCACCATGTTAGTCCTACACTGCTAATTAATCACCATGTTAGTCCTATACTGCTGATAATCAATCACCATGTTAGTCCTATACTGCTGATAATCAATCACTGTGTTAGTCCTACACTGCTGATAATTAATCACCATGTTAGTCCTACTCTGCTGATAATTAATCACCATGTTAGTCCTATGCTGCTGATAATTAATCACCATGTTAGCCCTATGCTGCTGATAATTAATCACCATGTTAGTCCTATACTGCTGATAATCAGTCACCGTGTTAGTCCTGTACTGCTGATAATCAATCACCGTGTTAGTCCTATACTGCTGATAATTAATCACCATGTTAGTCCTATACTGCTGATAATCAATCACCGTGTTAGTCCTACACTGCTGATAATTAATCACCATGTTAGTGCTACACTGCTGATAATTAATCACCATGTTAGTCCTACACTGCTGATAATTAATCACCATGTTAGTCCTACGCTGCTGATAATTAATCACCATGTTAGTCCTATACTGCTGATAATTAATCACCATGTTAGTCCTACGCTGCTGATAATTAATCACCATGTTAGTCCTACGCTGCTGATAATTAATCACCATGTTAGTCCAATGCTGCTGATAAGTAATCACCATGTTAGCCCTATACTGCTGATAATTAGTCACCATGTTAGTCCTACGCTGCTGATAATTAATCACCATGTTAGTCCTATACTGCTGATAATTAATCACCATGTTAGTCCTATACTGCTGATAATTAATCACCATGTTAGTCCTATACTGCTGATAATTAATCACTATGTTAGTCCTATACTGCTGATAATTAATTACCATGTTAGTCCTATACTGCTGATAATTAATCACCATGTTAGTCCTGTACTGCTGATAATTAATCACCATGTTAGTCCTATACTGCTGATAATTAATCACCATGTTAGTCCTATACTGCTGATAATTAATCACCATGTTAGCCCTATACTGCTGATAATTAATCACTATGTTAGCCCTATACTGCTGATAATTAATCACCATGTTAGTCCTATACTGCTGATAATTAATCATCATGTTAGTTCTGTACTGCTGATAATTAATCACCATGTTAGTTCTATACTGCTGATAATTAATCACCATGTTAGTCCTATACTGCTGATAATTAATCACCATGTTAGCCCTATAGTGCTGATAATTAATCACCATGTTAGTCCTATACTGCTGATAATTAATCACCATGTTAGCCCTATACTACTAATTAATCACCATGTTAGTCCTATACTGCTGATAATTAATCACCATGTTAGCCCTATACTGCTAATTAATCACCATTTTAGCCGTATACTGCTAATTAATTACAATGTTAGTCCTATACTGCTGATAATTAATAACCATGTTAGTCCTATACTGCTGATAATTAATCACCATGTTAGTCCTACACTGCTGATAATTAATCACCATGTTAGCCCTATACTGCTAATTAATCACCATGTTTGTCATTTACTGCTGATAATTAATCACCATGTTAGTCCTATACTGCTGAGAATTAATCACCATGTTAGTCCTATACTGCTGATAATCAATCACCATGTTAGTCTTATACTGCTGATAATCAATCACCATGTTAGCCCTATACTGCTGATAATTAATCACCATGTTAATCCTATACTGCTGATAATTAATCACCATGTTAGCCCTATACTGGTGATAATTAATCATTATGTTAGTCCTATCCTGCTGATAATTAATCACCATGTTAGTCCTATACTGCTGATAATTAATCACCATGTTAGTCGTATACTGCTAATTAATCACCATGTTAGTCCTATACTGCTGATAATTAATCACCATGTTAGCCCTATACTGCTAATTAATCACCATGTTAGTCCTATACTGCTGATAATTAATTACAATGTTAGTCCTATACTGCTGATAATTAATCACCATATTAGTCCTATACTGCTGATAATTAATCACCATGTTAGTCCTATACTGCTGATAATTAATCACTATGTTAGTCCTATACTGCTGATAATTAATCACCATGTTAGTCCTGTACTGCTGATAATTAATCACCATGTTAGTCCTATACTGCTGATAATTAATCACCATGTTAGCCCTATAGTGCTGATAATTAATCACCATGTTAGTCCTATACTGCTGATAATTAATCACCATGTTAGTCCTATACTGCTAATAACTGCACTTCTGGAGAACTCGTTTTAATATCAGGAACAAGAAATGGATAACTCTGAATAAGGAAGACATATGCTACATAAATCTGCATCAGAAAATACAGTTAAAAGCAGTTTGTATATACATATATAATGCTGGGGAAAGAGGTAGAAGGACAAGGACATTTATTCTATTACCCCACGAAAGTCAAAATAGTAAAAATGATACCACTGAGTCAAGTACGAATGAGCTAATCAAAGTTCTTATACCTCAGACAAATTCTGATACTCATGTCCAAATAATTCATAGTGACTTGTCAGACAAAATAAAATTAGCAAAATCATCTTGTACCACATCCTCCCAAGGTTACACAAGAGCATACTTATCTGGTCTTGTCCAGTTACCAGTAAACGTACCCGTTACCTACAACTCTTCACAGATATATATGTAGATCAACTAGTGAGGCCAGATAAAATATTGCTGCTTAGAAATAAGCCAATACTTTATGGTTTAAGCATTGTGTGGTCAGTATAATATTGATTAGCAATGTTGTTGTTTTACAGTAGTAGATAGCATATTTAACAGAAGACAGGCAAAAATATATAACATATTAGGCTGGCATTTTGCACACATTACTTACACATCCAGAGGTGTGTCTCCAACACTTCAAAATGTACACATTCTACAGACAATGTTACAATAAAGAATAAAAGAAACCATCAACACTGTGGAAATGGATCTGAGATGGCATGACAATAAAGAACAAGGTAGCAAAATTACAATTGTTTGCATTGTTGAAAGATGCACCCAACATGGTTATACACATTAATATATAAATAATGGCATTCAATTGAACCTTTATATACAAACTGCAGAAACATAAGGAAAATGCTGCATCTCAGTCTTCTGGTGGTTGTGTCTGACTCCAGCTTGCACTTTCACACACATGTATACATGCACACTTACTCAAATAAACAAATACTCAACTAATCTGAAACAATAAGCCCAACAGTTGAAAAATCCTACCCACACATGGAAATAACTGCCCCCCCTCCCAAACCACAATTAGAGTAGGAAACTTATATAGTACACACATTGTAACACTGCACAACATTATATTCTTTAAGGAAAAATGCAACAAAAGTACACTAAACATGTACTTTGTACTTCTTCCTCAATGTGCATGCAAAATACAACGTCTGAAAATGAGAAATTCATCACAGTTCAAGGAAACTTCTCTCAGAAGTAATAAAAGTTTTACATACCTGTAATATTCAGCAGCTGCCTGGTGAAGTTATATTACATTGTGATGCTACAGCAGTTTTCTGTCATAATGATTATCTTTTTTGAAATGACCCCTCAAAAAGTACCCATGCAACAAAACACAGTCACCATCCCTAATGCATTCCTCAAGAGGTCTAAATTCATAATTTTTCCTTTCATAAAAATCAATCAGTTTTGTTTTAAATATAGGACAAAAAGAATTAAGCAATATAAAAAGATCACACTAAACTCTTTTCCCACTTTTCCCTCTGACTGTGAGTTCTCAAATGAAACCAAAATCTTTTAGGAAGTTGGAATCAGACCCCACCAATAAAGCCTTGCTGTAGTCACACTGAAATTGTAATCCTTTCAGGGAAAAGCACTTGATAGTAAATAAATCTCTCAGTCATACAGATATAACTCTGTCTCCACTGCCTCATCAAAATGAATAGACACATTTTCACCTAATTTCACACATTTTATGTAGTTCTCTTTGCTACTGAAATGTTTTCAATGGACTATTGAACTCTGACTTGTAGCCAACAATTATGAAACCGTTTGAAGTAAAAAGCTTCTTACTTATTAAGGCTTTCTATATCACATATTGTAGCATTTTGTAATAATATTGCCATTATTTGTATAGAATTTACTTAGCATGGAAGCACAAAATGATAGTTAAAATGTAATTAATGGTATACATTGCAAAACTGTGTGTTTGTGAAGACTGAGATGAAAAAAACATCGACCTCTCATTTGACACCCACGTTGCCAAAATGGTTAGAAAAACATTCTACCTTGCACACCTCATCATGAAGGGATTCACATCCAGATCCAAGGATGTCATTGTACTCCTATACTCCTCCCTCATCAGACCCATGATTGAGTACAATGCCCCATTTGGTATGTACATCACCCGGCATTTGCAACAGCTGGAGAGACCACAAAAGTACCTCACCAAGAGGATCAAGGGTCTTCAACATATGTCTTATTCTGCCAGACTAAAGAAACTTCATCTCTATTCAGTAGCATACTGCCTGCTCAGAGGTGATCTCTGCCTGACGTACAAGGCCATGTCCAATCAGGATCTGATGGACATGCTCCACCTCAAAAAATCCAAATCCATCAGGACCATGAGAGCTAAAGACTTAAACCTCGACACAAGTATGAATAGGACATGCTGGAGGGATAGATTCATAACCCAGAGGCTTCCCATGCTTTGGAACAAGATCCCAGTTCGTATTAGGCAGAGGATGGAAGATCGTAAGTTTACCCCAGGGGTCACATCTGCGTCACTGCTAGACAGGGGCACAGTAAACTAATTCTATTATATAAGGGGACCTTCATTGTGTCACTACTAGACAGAGGCACAGTATTCTAAATTTATTCTGTACATTTTTTGTACCATTTCATGGGGTGGCAAAAGCCACATCACTATGGCTAGGCTTACAAATGCCCCAGGGCAGATAGCCTAGTACTATACTATGAAACTATGAAACTATGAAAACAAAATTTTGAAATGGCACTGGATGTTAGCACTAGATGCATAGGGTAAATGGCAGCTTCAACAGATATTTTGCAAATAAGCATATTTCCATATGTTCCATATAGGTGACTGTATGGTCACCATACCTGTCAACCTCTTAGTGCTAGAAATCTGTACAGAGCATAAAATGGCTGGGGAACAAAAGTACAAATATACAGAAAGATTTTAAATATTGCTTTTATAAACTTAGAAAGGACTTGTGTTAGCATGCATTTTCTGAAGACTGAATTCTAAAAATGACTGTACTTATTTGCTGACTTCAATCCTCAGTGCTTTGCCAGAAAATCACAAATTTTATGAGAAGCACACGCAAATAAAAAGAAAAAATCTGAGCAGTTTTTGAAAATCTGGACAACTGAGAGATATGGTGGTCACTGACCATCAGTGGTGGCAGATAATGAAAAGAGAAGTAGAACCATTCATCTTTCCTGAGATATTCTGAATCTTATGCTCTGTGAATGAGTTTACTACTGGAGTTGAAGTATGCATAATAACTAGGTAGTCAGTATTGGTTTACATTCCAAAGTCACCTGGATTTGTGGGTCTCTGATAGCAGATGTATATATTGAAGTAAGCACTGCAAACAAATGAAAAGCAAAACCAAACTCATGCTGTTCACACCCAAGAAGTCTATCACCCTTAACAAAGCCCAATTCACACAAAGTAACACAGTCATTGCGGTCATTACTCAGACAAAACTAGTAGGAGTGTTTATAGACAAGCAGCTGAAATTCGACACTCATATACACCATAGCATCAAATGACCCACTAAAAGCTTGGGATCCTCTATACTTCCTTAGCCCCACCACAAAACAAGTTCTTGCTACCACTTACATACTACCTTCCTTACTCTATGGTGCATCTCTACTTAGTAAACTCTCATCCCCCCTAAAAGATATCACCTACTCTGAGGAGACCTCTTCCTAACATATAAAGCTATGTTAAACCCAGAGCTGTTGGACATGCTACACCTAAAGAAATCCCAATCCCTCCAAGCTACACGCTCTAGGGACCTAAACCTTGTCACCACAATAAACAGGACATGTAGGGGGATAGATTCCTGCCCCAGGGACTTCCTATACTCTGGAACGAGCTACCCATCTATGTCAAGCAATGTTCCTCATTAGCACTCTTCAAATAAAATCTTGATGAGTGGATGGGAAATAGGAAATACACCCCGGGCATCAATTCTGTGGCTCTGTTCAACAGGGGCACAGGAAATTAACTTTCTTGGCTGGCGTAAGCCAGGCAACCTTGTTGGCTAGGCTTACATAGGCCCTTGGGCCAATAGCCGAGTACCTACCTATGAACCTATGAACCTATGAATTCTACTTAATTCACATCATACTATTGTTATACATACTCCAAAATGTACTCATACCAAATGTGCTTGCTGTATCTTATGGACTTGTTATGTATCTACTGCATGTCTTTCTTTTTTGTTACCTGTGGAACTTTTTCCCTGGGCCTCCCCTGAAAATAGGCCTTTTGGCACAGTGGACTACCCTGGTAAAAAATGCAAATAAATAAAAATAAATAAATCAGTATTCAACTTAACCTATTATAAAACAATATCTTAGTGGTAGAGCCTGGCATCATGTCTTGATTAAACTGTAACTTATTACAAAACAATATGTTAGTGGTAGAGCCTGCCTCTATGTCTTGTTGAGTCCCAGTGACTTCCTGTTAGGTGGCTTTATGTTCCATAATCTGCAAGCTGCACTATAACAGTTTGAGAAAGAAAATGGTTAAGTGATTTAGTATCTCAATCCATGGCAGAATGGAAATTATAGTTGAGTCACCACAATAGCCTGTCAAGTAGTACAAAGGAAAACTCTTATCTGGGCACATTTGCACATAAAAGCTATTCAGAGCACTTTACTTTCATAAATGTAACACCTACTGGCTGTATATTTCTAGAATAAGACTTTAAGGATTACATGAGGAGAGAGAGAGTATGGTTGGTGCAAATAGCTTGTCTGATGCTCCTAACACAAAAATATGTTGTCATAGGAATGCTCATAAGTGTACTTGGTGGCAGAGCACCTTGGTTTTTAGTTGTCATCAGACGTGAAGCATATGCTATCAGCAGTCAGCTCAGTAGAGGTACACAGCTGTCAAGTAATCTTCGTTTAGTGCTGTCTGGGATCACTTGATTGCTGGACAGATTGAGGGAACCACAACATGCAGAAGAGGTATACTGGCAATGTTTAACTGATGCAGCTGCATGAGATGAGCTCAGCTTCCAGCTTTAGAATACATCCCGTTTAACTTGAAAGTCTGGAAATGGGAATTCAGAATGGATCCTGTTCATAATTTCAGTAGCTTAGGTGGTATCAAGCATCAGTGCCCTAAAATGGTCAGTGCTTGTCATGACAGTAACCAAAATCCTGCTGGTGGCCATCTGAGGAGAGACAAGTTTTCTGGTTCAAACAAAAAAAGTACAGGAGGTTATGGCTACAATGTTGTATCTCCTACCTCTTTTTTTCTCCATCAAAAAGGAAGTACAGTTCACATAATGCCATGGTATTACATTTTCAAAAAAATGCATCTCGTTAATGAGGCACTGTATTGGATGTTACCTGTAAGACATATATTGCACCTTCCGACAATACAGTCTGTTGCACTGACGATTCCTGCATGTTTGATTGCCTTGTAACTTACTTGTGCTGTTCCACATGCATGGAAGTACCTGTCTTATAAAACACTTTCTGGAACATCCTGACATTAACTGGAGTAAGGTGGTAGAAAAGGTGCACCATGTGAGACTTGTGTCCAAACCTTCAGGATATTTACTTATAGGCCACAAATGCTGTGAGCTCAACACCCTTCTATAAGCCTTACTGTTACCTACTGTTCATGGTGACAGATTCAATGTTTGTTCTGTATGCCATTCTTTGGTACAGAGAGTGTCCATCAGTAGAGTACATGGTCTGTCCTACCCTGCCTGATCTCATACAACTAAGCAAAATGACCACCACAATGAACTGCAACACCAAAGTGGTCTATATCATATATTCGAAAGTTGACAATGTTGAACGGTCTAAAGAGTAAAAATGCTGGAACTCAAAGTTCTGTTATTGAGATTGCAGTAAAGTGAGGAATGCAATATTTGCCCTTTCCTCACTGTAGTGCAATCTTGGAGTTGGAATATATATTTAGAGGGGGGTGTGGGGGGCACAGCCCCTCACAATAAGGAGTTCAAGTTCCAGCATTTTCACTCTTTAGAGCATTTAACATTGTCAGCTTTCAATTATATGATACAGACCCCATCAATAATGGTAATCCTCACAGACATAGAAATAGATCATGCTGGAACAATAGATTGCTATCCCAAGGAGTCCTATACTTATGGAATAAACTTCCAGCACATTTCAAGCAGTGCATCATATTGGTTGCATTCAAACATATTCTAGATGAATAGTTGGGAAGTCAAAAATCCATTATGAAGTATATAGCAAGGTTATCCAGGATTGTGGAGTTTAACTCATTTGACTTTTCTCAGGCTTAGCTAGTCAGGATTCTCAGTGGTCTTCTTGACTATGCCTGCTACATACCAATGATATTATCAAGATAAAACATGTACCAAGTGTCCTGCAAATGTCAGGGATGCACATAAACAGATTGTAGATATATATATATATATATATATATATATATATATATATATATATATAGACAAGAGCAGCAGTTTATGGATAACGGAAGTTTGATATGGCTATCTAGTGGGTGAGTGCTTTGCATGGAAAAAAACAAGAAAACTACAATCACAAGTAGGAAAAGTAATTGCAATGACAGCATGCCAATGCCAAGCAAAAAGCTTGCAGGTAGTACAGGTTTCCTCTTCATCCAAAGCTGATGACACACATCTGAAATTCTCACTCTGCAGTAGAAAAAAATGTACATTATCTGTTGAGAAACATTAAGTCCCATCTCACAAACCCCTCATTCAGGTCTTCGATCTGAGGCTCGCTATGACTTATATCACCGAGGTATGAAGAACAACAGTTGTGATACCCTTGCCTAAAGGATGCCCTCTACTGACCCTCATAATCACAGGTCTATCAGTCTTAGTAGAAATATTTACAAAAATGAGTACGTTTTAGTTGAAGTAATTCACAATAAAATAGTTGACCTGAAATCCCTGGATACTAAACAGTTTACAATAGGCAAATCATGTCCGCTTGCCCAGACTGAGTTCATGGAAATGGATAAAAAGACGACAGATAGTTGACATACAGGCCATACTTACTACATGGACCATGTCTAAGCCATTGACTCTACCTCTCATACTGCAGTTATTGCCAAACTCTCCCAATCCAGCATTAACTCATGTAGCTTGCTGGATAGCTAATTGGCTTTGACAGAAACCCTTCTGTTAAAGTAAGGGCTGTTTGCTCTAGAAAGAAATAGTGTCACCAGTGATATCCCACAGGGTTCTAAGCTGGGCACCCTTGCCTTTGATATATATATATATATATATATATATATATATATATATATATATATATATATATATATATATATATGTATGTACATATACAGAGAGACATGTGAGAAAGAGAGAGGAATATAGATATATAAACAGAGTGATAGATAGATGGATGGATGTCTTGTTATTGAAACTCAGCTAATTGATCCTCAAAATATTGATTCTCAGTTTATCAAAACTTAACTTATCTAAACCAGGAAAGCTTAGAAAAAAACATAAATGATTTTGGACAGTGTAAAATGATTTGTTGGTCACTGTTATGAGTTTTTTTAAAAATGCACAAAGTAATATTGCAGTTTGTTTTATTACAGCATGCTGTACTGTGTTAGCTGGTGGTACAATTCCAGTTTGTTTCCCTTTCTTTCACTGTAGTGGGACTATGGAGTTGTTATGTAGAAGTTTGAGGGGGTGGTGATTAAGCCCCCCATATTGTTGATACAGGGGGGCTTGCACCCTGAAAATAATATTCTGCTTTTATTTTTTTTTATTTTTTTTTTTTGAGATTTTCTGTTTTAGATATGTTGTTTTGATATACTGAGTTTCAATAATTTAAGTTTCAATAACAAAGCATATATCCAGAATATCTATCTATATATATATATATTTACGTATATATGTGTGTGTGTGTGTGTGTGTGTGTGTGTGTGTGTGTGTGTGTGTGTGTGTGTATCTCTCCAGCTCTCTAGCTATATATATAAATATATATACATATATATATATATATATATATATATAAATACATGTATATATATATACACACACACACACACACACACACACACACACACACACACACACACACACACACACACACACACACACACACACATATATATATATATGTGTGTGTGTGTGTGTGTGTGTGTGTGTGTGTGTGTGTGTGTGTGTGTGTGTATATACACAGATCCCTTACAGGCTTAGCTATTATTACATGAATTTTACCTGTTTTTTTTTTTTTTGAAAAAGATTTTTATTAAAATTTGAATAAAGAAATATATTACATAAAGTATTCCATTTTTAACAATATTAAAAAAACACAATCATTCTATATCTAACCAATAACATAACTATTTACAAATGACGTTCACATAAATGTCAAACTAAATTATTGGTTTGTTCATATACAATCAATAATTTTCTAGCAAGTTTAGTAAATTTTCCCACATATTAATTCTAGATGTATTTCTATTAGTTCTTGACTTAATGGTCAAAAGTTCCAGACTGCAAATTTCAGTAAGAAGATTTTTAAATTCTTGAAACGTAGGGGAAGTTTCTGATTTCCAATTAATTGTTATAATTTTCCTTGCTACTGCTAAGATAGTCCATATTAATGCATATTTGGAATTTTTAACACTTTGATGTATTGGAGTGTTAAATATAATTAAAGATTTAGAAATCAAGAAGTTATCTGTAAGTAAACCATGAAGAAAACTATTTATATCTTCCCAGTATTTTTTAGAAGACTGCAGTCATAGAACATATGAGACCAGTCAGCTTTCAATGCTTCTTTGCATCTCCAACAACCATTGATGTACTTGTTAATTTTATTTAGAATGTGAGGTGTTATAAATGAGCTATGCATATATTTCCAGATGTATAACTTCCACTTTAGGGAAGATGTATGTAGTAGGCTGATTCTAGTATATTTTGTTTGTCTTGATCTTTAGGAGCATAGTTATTAATTTTATTAAAATACTCCCAATATTTATCAGTGTGAAAATTTGTATCATTTCTAAGTATTTTGTTTATGTGTGCTAATTTGTCAGTGTTTATATTTTGAATAAGTGTAGTCATAAATAAAATTATTTTAGGTAATGGATATATTAAATATAAGGGAATTAGATCCAAATTATTTATAATATATTGTCTACATTCCTGTATGTAAAGCCATGAGTTAGAGTTGAAATCATATTCAAATTTTAGTTCCTCAACAGACATCATCCTATCTTTGTCTCTTAATTCAGATCAATAAAGATGTTTCACTTTGAATAATAGCATTTTTGTATTATCAGTCGTGATTAATATTCCTTGAGTAAAAGCAATTGGGAAAAGCAGGAAAATCCATGTTTTGTAATTAGTGTATTTAAAATAAAAGTTCCTAAATGTTTGAAGGATGAGTAGCAAATAGTTTGATTTATTTAATTTATATGAATGTACTGTAAAGATATATTTTAATACCCACAAAATAGGATTATTTAACATTAGTGTTTTTTGTATGTTTAGTTTGTTAGAAGAGTCCCATGCTAACGAGATTAAATATTGTTTCCATTTAGAAGAATATGTGTTATCAATTAGAAAAGACACTATGTTAATGATCGAGGATAGAAAATATAGTTCCAAGTTAGGAAATCTTATACCACTATTTGTCCAGTCATTTATATGATGTTGCAAAGCTATTCTGGATTTATTAGGATACCATAAAAATTTCAATAACAAAGAATTAAATCTTTTAATTATCATTTTAGAGGGAATTAATGAAAGTTACTGAATAATGTAAAGCATTTTAGGAAGAATAGTCATTTTTATAATAGAAAGCCTTTCATCCATGGAAAAGATTAAATTATTCCATTTTTTTATAGAATCTTCAATTTTACTTAAACAATTATTAAAATTTAATTGAATGATATATTTTATGTTATTAGTAATCACAATTCCTAAATATGTTATCTGATTATTTTGAGGTATAAGTTTTTTATACTTTTGTTGAATTGTGTTTTGTTTTAGATTAATAGGGATGATCTGAGTTTTATTGTTATTAAAACTTAAACCTGATATTTTTTGGAATTTATTAATATTTTTAAATATGGCAGGAATAGATATGTAGTTTTCTCCTACTGTTATCAGAATATCATCGGCAAATAATTGAATTTTAGATGAAGTGTCTAAATTTAACCTATAACCTTCAATGTTTTCATCATCTCTTACCAAATTGGCCCATGGTTCCATGATCAATGTAAATAAAAGGGGGGATAAGGGCATCCCTGTTTAGTCCCTCTTGTGATAGGAATGTTTTCTGATATGACAGTGCCAATTTTGATATATGCCTGACTCCCTTTATATAAGTTTGTTATAAGATCTATAAACTAATCTGAGAAATTCATCTCGTCTAGCAAAATAAATAAATAGTCCCAATTAACTGAATCAAAGGCACAATTTATATCTAAACCTATTAAAGTTAAAGTTTTATTAGAGGTTTTTGCTGAATCTATCAAATATATTGTTCTTCTTATATTGTCATAAGTAGTTCTATTTACAATAAAACCTGTTTGATCATCATTTACTAGTGATGGCAAAAAACATTTTAATCTCTCAGTGTATATGGACATAAACATTTTATAATCTATGTTTAATAAAGAGATTGGTCTGTATGAAGAACATTTAGTAGGAGCTCTGTTAGATTTGATTACTGGTGAGATAAAGGTATATTTCCAAGAAGGGGGTATGAATGTGCTGCTTTGAGAAATATTAAATACTTTATGCAGAATATTTAAAGCAGATTTAGGTAATAATTTATATAATTCTGGTATAATGCCATCATTCCCGGGGGATTTGTGTAATTTAAGTTTTGTTATCTGGTTTTGTATATCTTGTAAAGAAATAGGTTTATCTATATTATTAGTTTGATCTCTTGATAATCTATATTTAGTATACTTTGTTATAAATGTCTTAATCAAATCTTTTGAATCCATTATCTGGGAGTTCTGATTTATCTTATAAAAGAATTCTTTGAATTCCAGTAAAATATTGTGTATATTAGACACACGTTTCTTCTTTTTTGGGGAATAGATCTCCTTAATATGATTACATTTATTAAGTCTTTTTGTTTTATTTGCTAAGATATTTAAAGATCTAGGGTTCGTTGAGAAGGTTATGAATTTAAATTTCTCTATTCTGATTTTTGTTTTATGGTTTAAGATCTCCAGGTATTTTGTATTTAGTTTACTTATTTCTTTCTCTTTGTTTTGTCTATCAGTATTACTATCTAAATTAAGTTTTAGCTTGTCTAATTTACCTTGTAGATCTAATAATTCTTTGTCCCAGGATTTCCTTTTATTATTATATCACAAGATAATTCTCCCATATAAGAAGGCTTTTAAGGCATCCCAAATATAAACTTCTGAAACATTATTAGTATTATTTAATGTGATAAAGACTTGTATCTCTAAGAGTAAAAATTCTTTAAATTCTTTCAAATTAGTTATGTATGCTTGTATTCTTTTAATCATAACAGTGTGGTTTGTTTTGATTAGTAGTTCAAAAGTTATTGAGTTGTGATCAGATAAGGGACATGAAATAACCTTTACTTTAATTAAATCATCTGTTCATTCTTTTGATATTAGAATTCTATCTATTCTGGAGTTTGTTTTATGTCTATGGGAATAGTGAGTGAATGGACGTGAATCTACATCTGCAAAGTTATTTATATCTTTTAAAATAAAAGATTGCATAAAGTCCAATAGTAATTTAGCTGAAGTTGAAATTTTTCTTTTTGCTGAGGAGTTAGTATCTACTTCACTTAATATACAATTAAAACCACCTGCTATAATTAAATTACCTTTAGCAAGACTAAATATTTTATTTAAATGCAATTTGACAGTGTTTGAACCAATACTTGGAATCCAATAAATGTTTATTAAAGTATATATTTTTTTATTTAGTTCTATTGTGACTGAGCAAAACATACCTTTGTTATATTTGTATATTTCTAGTATTTTAGGCATGGGGAGTGTTTTATTCTATAAAATAGCTACTCCTCTTTTCTTTTCACTATGTTCTGAACTTGTTAAGATTGAAAAATATCTGGTATTTAACTTATCAATATCTGTGGGTATTAGATGTGTTTCTTGTAAAGAGACAAGATGTGATTTATGTATTTTAAGATATTTGAGCAAGCTTCCTCTCTTGCAAGGATTATTTAGACCATTAATATTTATTGAAATACCCTTTAAAAGAAACATTTATATTGTGTGTTATAAATATATACAAGGTAAATCACTTGTATTCATCTCTGGTAAGCACTAATGCTAGAAAACATACTTATCAAATCATAGACATATTGAATAGTCTCAAAATATGTTGCTATTGTGAACGTCATAAAAAAGAATAACATAACATTGTAACAAAACATCAATATAACAAGTCTGCCAAAACCCTTCCTGGAGTTATATACTCCTAATTCGAGTAGCATATACCACTCAAATTATTCTCCTAACAAATAGCAACAGTAACTCAGCTATTGTCAAAAAGTGTTATTTTCTGTAAGAAAGAGAAAAAAAATGTATATATTCTTCACTGTTTCCTTGCCTCTATCCCCCTTTCCATTTTAAACTATTCATTAAATTACTATTACATTTAATATAATATATCCAATTACTATATCTGTACTTGAAGTTCAATTATTGTTAAGCAATTACAACAGACAGGAAACATAATTAAAACTATTCATAAACTGTTTAACAATCATAGAATTACAGATGGGATTGTCATAAACATAAGCTGGCATTTCTTTTTCTTATATGACATTTAGTAGTTTTGTATATATGAAGTTTATGTGAAATACATTAACAATCAACGAATGTTTCATAGTATGTATTTATGTTATTTAGTATACTTTAGCATTGTATATAAAGTTATCTGATATAGTGTAGTTTTTATATTAACTATATTTACAAATGCAGGTAGGGGATTACAAAATGAAGATTATTGTGTATTAATATGTTTTATGTATGTGTTTATATGTATGAAAGTGATTAAACTGTCTATTTGTGTTTATATACATATTTGCTGTGAAACCGCGGTTCAACATTCTAAAAAGACAGTGCGACTATCCCATAAGGTTAAAGTTCATAAAAATTGTGTCACACAGTCAAGAATGATGACACCAGGATGTTTCTTCTTCCTATAATGAACAGAGCCTCTCAAGCTGGATTTCAAAGCTGTTCTGAGTAAAGTGGGAACAAATAATGCTTGAATTCTTTTTTTTTTTAGTCTCTTGAGTCCGCGTGGAACAACTGTCAAAACTAGTATGTGAAAAAAAAGCTGGAAAATGCACGAGTCTCTCAGGGGTTATCAACAAGATATTAAAATGTAGATGCATCATTTAATGACTATACGCGTATTGTATGTTCAATCGCTAAAGTAATAATTATTAAACAGAAGCAGTCCCATTAATCTTGCATAGATATTAGTAATAAATTAGATTCAGAATGCTTTCTACATACATCCTAGCCCTGAAAGCTTAATATTGTTCGTAATTACATTAACGTCCACATTCAGATCTCTCTATTTCACACAAGATCATATGAACAGCTTTCATTTCCCCTTGTCTTTCATTTAAACCAGAAGAACATTTTCAATAGTATTCTTATTAAATTTTTAAACACATTCAACATACATAACCATGTTTATGCTAACAGTATGTAGTACATGAACACACATATATATTTAGTACAGTAAAACAAGAAAAAAGGGAGAAGAGAATATTACACTTACATGTGATTGCAACTGTGAATTTACTTTAAAGTCTTATGTTTAGATTTAAAGTTTCATATTAATGGAGCAAATCCTTATTTCTTTAGCTTCTTTTTTTTTTCGACTGACTTCCAGTTGTCATTTTCAGCTAATCTTTTAAGACTTGCACTTGCCACTCCATATCTTCTAGCTTTTCAATTATTTTGTTAGCATTAACAAAATTAAGGGCTGTATCTAAATCATCAAAAGTTTTGATACCATCCTGTAGAAACATTTTTAATCTGGCTGGGAATAAAAGATGAGTTTTTATTTGTGCCTTTTTGAGTTCTTTGATTAAAGGTAGGAATAGTTTTTGTTTTACTATTACTGTTGAAGAATAATTATTATCAAAACGAATGATGTTGTCATTTAATTTAATAGGAGCTTTTGCCCAAGCTGTTTTTAGCACTAGTTCGTTGTCAAATGAAGATAAGAATTTTACAGTTACAGACTTAGGAGAGTTATTCTTACTTGTTTTAGATGAAACAAAAGATCTGTGTGCTCTTTCAATACCATATGACAAGGCTTCTGGTAGGTCTAGTACTTCTTGTATCCACGTTGTCAGGAATTTTGACAGATTGTTTCCCTCTATGTTTTCTGGTAAGCCAAATATTCTAATGTTGTTTCTTCGAGACCGGTTTTCTAAATCATCAACTTTGGATTGTAGGTATGTATTTTGCTTTATTAGAAAGTCTATATTATTCTCATCTTTATGTACTCTACTGTCAATGTCATTTAGTGCTAATTCAATACATGAAATCTGAGATTTTTGTAACTGCCGATCTTCGTGTATCTTTTCCATCTGTTTAGTGCAGTCTTGTTTAAAGATATCAATCTTTAAATCCATTTTATCTATTTTGGTAGATAATTCTTGTAC
Source organism: Protopterus annectens (assembly GCF_019279795.1). Lineage (NCBI taxonomy): Eukaryota > Metazoa > Chordata > Ceratodontiformes > Protopteridae > Protopterus > Protopterus annectens. The sequence continues at coordinate 549,141,870 of NC_056737.1, forward strand.
AGTAATGAGTAAAGAATGTAAGTCCTTCTTTAGAGAAGATTCTTGATGTACTGCTTTTGATGTAGCCATTCTGTTGTCAGTGAAGATAGATATAGTATCCAAAGTATTCTTGAGAGGAAAAAATCAACATTTCTTCAGAATTTTTATATGTAGTCATAGAACTAGATGAGAGGAATTTATTACTGAAGACTGTAAGTTCCTCCAGTAAGATTTACTATAAAAATCCTGTCGTACAAATTTTAAACTGACAGAGCTGAAGAGAATTGCTGCTATTCAAAGCCCATCTTGGCCACGCCCTTTCTTTACCTGGTTTTTGATCCCTAAGGGCTAGAAGATGGCTTAGGTTTGCTCTTGGAGTGAATTAACGATTCTTTCTCCAGTGATCCAAGCTACATTTGAAGACGGTCATGGAAGGGCTCCATTTTATGTAAATAGGAAGCCTATTCAAGAGAAAGGGTAATCTATGAGACACATATCTGTCTCTTCAACATGTTTTGTTCATTTCACAACCAGGGTTACATCCCCAGATTGAGTGACCATTGTGCAGCTTGTCTTTTGGATAATGAGGATAAAATTGCTTAATGAAGAAGAAAAAGGTAGTTTCCACAGGTCCTGTCCGTAGGGTTAGGGGAGTTTTTTTGAAATTTCTCATTTGTCATAATATGGAGATAATAAAATATGTGTTGAACTGGGTGACTATGCAGTCAGTAGTATTTGTAATGGTTGGGGTGGGAGTCAAGGATTGGCCAGGCTGTAACTGTTGTTTTATAGTAGCCCAGAACTTTTGAGGATTGCTTTGGTATTTTTGTTGGACAACATTTTAGTGAGTATTTATATAATTCTTGATTAATTTTTTGGCTTTATTTGTTAGTTGCTGGTAATAATCTAGAGTGTCTTGATTTTTACTGACCTGATATTTTACCCAAGCTCTGTCTCTAAGTTAGAGTAACTGTTTTGTGTCTTTTGTTAGCCAGGGTGCATAGTTTGATATTACCCTGACAGTTCTAGTAGGCACTAGGCTATTGAGCATGTCTAGGAATGTGCTAGTAAAGTATTCCATGGAAGAATCTAGTTGGAATACTTTTAGTGGGGACCAGTCACAATGCTGGAGCAGAGATAATCATTTTTGAGGTGTAAAATTTTCCTTGTTGCAAAGTTGTCTTTATATAGTGTTTATGGAGGGTGCAGTTGTTGACTGAGCAGATAGGTAGGTAGATGGTGGCTGACGGTATCAGGGAGGCATCCATACTGAGGGGCAAGTGTGGGTTTGTTCGTTAGAATCCAGTCAAGAATGTACTGTCTATTATTGTTTTTGCCAATTTTAGTTGGGGATTGTGTTAGATGGGAGAATCCATGCAGGCTTATGAAGTCTGAGGGGTTTTCAGTGGTACAAGTGAACCAGTCGGTATTGATGTCTCCAATTATTATGGTTTCCTGAGTAAATGTCAAAGATGTCCAGTGGAGAAAGTCTTCACTTTGGTCGGTGGTGCCAGAAGGGACGTAAATTGCTATGAAGATGACATACTTATTGGGATTAATTTTGAGTCATGTAAATAATTTCTCTGCATTAATTGAGTTGTGGGAGATTTGGGTCTAAGTGTTCTATTTTAAGTGTATTGTTATAAATTATTGCTATTCCACCTCTGCATTTTGTATTCTGTCTAGTCTGTGACTGTTGTAGCCTGTGGTTAGAATTTCTTTGACGCTAATCTGAAGTTTCAGCCAGGTCTTGGTTAGAACTATTATATTAAGGGAGTAGAGTGATAGAAAAGCATGAAGTTTGTGTGCGTTATTTGTTTGGCTTATGGGGTTCATATTGACAAGTAAGAGGCCATAGTCATTATGGGATACTATAGCAGAGATATGGGTATGTTTACAGGGTATTGTGTAAGGATTTTGCTGACTGATTGTTGGGCCTGGATTACGGTGGATGTCATAGGTAAGGCTGTGGTGAGATATTACATGTAGGAGTGGGTGAGAGTGTTTGACTGCTAGTTTTGTGTATTTATGAACTAATTGACTAAGTGGGAGTTGACATACATATCTGTATGTGAAAAATGATGTCATGGTGGTATTGAAGGGATCTGGTGCTATGTGAATGTTTATGGGTTGAGCAAGGGATGGGGAAGGGAGCAAAGTGGTAGGTGAGGAAATTATTGTGAATAATTGAATGTGATAGGATTTTAACTGACAGGCCAGAATGAGAAGAATTAGTAGAGATGTGTGGAAGAGTAGGACTGTGAGATTTGGGATGTTGAGAGTGCTAGTTTAGTTTAAGGAGGATGAGCTAGCAATGTTTTAAGCAAGGTGTAATAACTGGAATAGGATGTGAGGTAATTAAATACAGTTGCTATTTGGTGGAAGTAGTAAGGGAGTGGAGGGATACTGTATATGTTTGTAGATATAATATGATTATTCATCATCTTGGTAAATTTTTTATGTGTGTTTGATATGCTTATACTTGCTTGTTTATATTACCTGTAGAAATGTATGCATATGTTTTTATTTTTCTTTGAGTTTTATTCTGTATTCTGACATTTATTCTCTGATTTGTTACTGTGGTTTATTATGTAAAAGATATGTTTACTTTCTTTGTACTGGAGCATTTCTTCCCAGGCCTCCACTAAACATGGGTTTATTACCCAGTTGGGCTTTCCCAGTAACCAAATGTCAAACAAAGAATCTTATGAGAACAAAACTGATAAAAACAGCAAATCCAGTTTATCATAAATGGGTTGTTTTCCCCTCTCAGCAGAAAAGTAAATATTCTTTTCAATCAGTTTTTTTTTTTTTTTTTTTTTTCTTGTGGGTGAAATTGGTTTCATTTTTCTGACCTTGGTATATCTACATGCAGGGAGAACTACTAGTGTGATTCTGAGTATATTATCTATTGCCTGATTAACATACAAAAAAATAATAATAAATGTATTAATTAGGTCAGCTGTAGTTCATAATACATTTTTCAGTGAGTTTATGTTTAAGTCATTCACTCACAAAACATATTCATACTGAAATTTGTCTCAGCATAGGTCTTAGC
>NC_056737.1:549449906-549564906 GCF_019279795.1 Protopterus annectens
CGCCACGTGCCCTGTGCCTGGGGGCAGGCATACCATGGAGGAAAGGGTATTCCAAAACACATGTCCGGGGAACCCGGCCCCCTGAAACATCCAGGGCCATCCCTGGCCTGCTGTGTCCTTGTTACACGCAGCACCACCACTGCACTCACCCACTAGGGGACGGGATGTTCATCTCACCCCTCACTGGTGGTGTTGCTGGTATCCCCTTCCCCCACCCCTACCAGGTGTTCCAGCAAGGCTCCCCCTGGATTCCATGGGTAAGGGCCATTTATAATGCCTTCCAAAAATGAAATTGTGTTGGCATTTCCCTCCCTGGATGTTGTCATTTGGGGTAGGATAGCAGCCCCTGCAGCCCTTGCCCCTCTGTTCCTTTCACACGTGCCTGTGCCGCCTTACAGTCTGGAACAGGTCTTGTACCACTGCCGCGCCTGTCCTGCAGGGCAGTCTGCCGGGTCCTCCCAAGCACACTCCCACTCCCTTGTGGCACATCGCAGTCATTCACTGACACCATGGTGTGTGCCCCTTCGTGCCACCACATGTTCCGCCAAACGGGCTGCTGTTTCCCAGGGCCCTGGTGATCGGATTTTCACAGAACTGTTGCGGAAGAGGGGCAAGCGGGGATGGTCCATTGGAAGTTTCACCCCCTGAAAACCCTGCCTTCCTCTGCTTGTTCACCCCGCTGTATCGTGGGGACACTAACATCAGTGGCCGCAGGGGGCGCACCTCACACCTGTAATGCGAAATCGGGTCAAAACACGAAAAGAAACACACCACACCCCACAGAACAACCACCCCAGACACACAAAAACCAGAAAAAAACGATAACCACACAACACCCACCCCCACCCACAACAAAACCACAACAAAAACACAAACCAAGACCACCATCGTTTTTTGCAGATCTGAATCCTTTAAACAGCAGACACACCAACAAAAGGGAAACAACCCCCGGGGCACACACACAAGCACAACAGTCCCAGCACACACAACAGGAACACACCCAACCCCGGGGCCCAAACAAAACAGACACACGACACCTTGCATGTAACTGTAATGGCTTTCAGCATCTGTACACAAGGTGCCTCAATTAAGCATCTTGGGTTCACATTCAGGGGTTCTACAGTAGAATGCATTTTTACAAATTTCATGGTGGGGGGGTAGTGACCTTACATTGCAACGGGTTAAGTACAGCACGTGCCTTGCAGGGCTGGGACATTTTGCTTAAATGCATAATTTACACATTTGTAACTGAACACATCTATGTTCAACAGTTTTGGTAGCTTCAGTAATCCAGTAGCTGTGAAAGGTTTTTTGGGTTTGTGTGACCCATAATGTAAAACGGTAAAAACAAATTGGCCATTGTGGACAATGTAAAAAGGGTGAAACACACCCCATGTACTTGTGGCTACATGCTCGGGCCACCCCCCATGGCCATGTGTGTGTGTGGTTGTGTGATGGCATCTTCTAAATGTCTTTTTGCCCCATGACCAGTGTCAGTATGTCAAAAAAGGGTATGCAAAAGGGGTTGTATTTTGGTATGGGGGGTATGGTCATCATGGGGACAATATTGCAGACAAAACACTACATTTTGGGACATGTCAGGGGGCACACAATGGGGCCCCCAAATGCGGGGGCTTTGCACAATGGTGACACCTGTGGGCCCCATATCACAGCTCACTGTGTGGTACTGTGTTTTACCACATGTTGTTCCAATGCATACTACATATGCCTCCATTGTAGAACACCTCCACCTTTGTATGCGCTGACCAAAATTTTGACAATTTGTGGTTTCAAGTCTGTTTTTTTATTGCACATGGGGGGCCTGTGTGAATGAAGGGTGGACCTGCATATCGTGACTGGAACAAACATCGGGTGTGCAAGTGTTAACTGGCCACATGGCAAATAGATCTACACTGTAACATGCCTGATACTGATGACAGTCTCACCTGCAATGGACCATGTCTGTGGGATGCCAGAGGACCGTAAGGGGTGACAAAAGTATGAACATTATCCATGACTGTATGACAGCCACAGGTTGCACTGTGCATGTGAACACATTCACCGGGAATAGCATATAGTATGTGTGCATGCATACATACGTAGTATGCAGCATTTTCCCCCCGCATATGTTTTTACTTTGTACAGTGACACATGCAACTACATGGGATATAATAGCCATATGTGCAGTACTGACTTACCAGGCAACTCCAGGCTCATTGGTTGGGAGACCCCCCCTCCCATGGCAGCTAGTGTTTCTGGATGCTGTTCCTGGGTGTCCCCAGACTGGGCCTCGGTGTGTGGGGGGGGCGGGGTTGGTGGCCCCCCACCGGTTCCCCCTTTTTTGGCTTTGGGTGCCGTTTTGCATGTTTTCGGGTCCGCGCAGTGTCGGGCCCCCTGCTGGTGGGTGGGTTTGGCCCCCCAATTTCACCCTCCGGTGATCCTGCCACAGGTCACCCCGCTGCTGGGCATGCTGTGGTGGCTGAAAAAAAACAATTTTCATGGAGCTGTGGGATGAGGACATCATCCTCCTGGGGGGTATGCTGGGGGATGTGGGGGTTTTCTGTGACATAATGATGGTGACAGGTCACAGTTTCAGAGATGTACAGAGATACTGCTGCACATACATTTCTATGACATTCTCATCTGCACAGTTATCTTTGCAAAGCATCATGACACTGACACGACTGATTTTTTGTGTCCCCACACCCATTTTGCATTGGATATCATCACCATATATGTGTGTCACCTCATTTGTTCATACTCCAAAATTTTCTTGCTGTGGGCATGTCTATTTGCCTGCACTTGTGTTCTTACCTATCTGCCCCCCATGTGTCCACGGTACTACTGTTGACCTGGATGCTTTTTTGTCACATATCAACACAGAAAAGGTTGGACTTGAGCAAAAATGAAACCCGGACACCTGTACATGCATGTGTTTTGCCATATACATCTAAAAAGTAAAATGTTCAACATCCTGCCACATGTGTTTACATGTGATAGACATGGGACAATGGGTGTCAGATGACATTTTCAGGGGTGGTTATCAACATAGCATGTGCGGTGGTTTGTGTAAAAAAGCCATTATGCCCCCCAAATCAGTGCCACATTACTGATCCAGTCAGTTGATAGTACATCTCCCCATCACACCATGTATGACTGGGGACATGTGCAGCTTTGATGGACAGGGTTGCATGGTATGGGGGGATGTCACAAAATGGCACAGGGATCTGTCCAGCCTGTGGGGTCCTAGTATTAGGACGGTGGCTGTCCATGACATATGTCTTAGATCAGGAAAGGACATGTAGCATGTCCATCACATGGGTAGCAAAAGTCTTCTGAAGGTAGACGATGCTCATAGTGGAGGTGGATTGTGAAAGGCTGGATAACCCTGCATGCCCAAACCCTTAAAGGGGTTGGATCCAATTTGGTCACCACAGCAATCCTTCCAGTTGTCCATATGGCACCCTGAATGAAAGGGTACCCCAAAGCACCTAAAGGGGCCTGGAACATCACCCAATTGGGGGGCACTGCACACACCCCCCACACAGGCCATAAAGTTGACCACGCCAGGTATATTTAGGGGCAGGGATGTTCACCAGCTACTGCTGGTATCACCATAGTGGCCAACACCTACCCCACAGCCCACTGTTGTTTTTCACAACCTGACTTATGTGGTCAGGCCATTACACCTTACATCAAGATGTAACATTTTTTGTGTGTTGGGGACAATGAGGGGGGAAAAACATTAATGTTCTACTGTACTGGGAGGTGTGGTGCACATGACTCTTCACCTTTTTTGTTTATTTCCCCCCACTGGGGGAAATTTTGCATGCAAAAGGATTTTTTCAAATTGTTGTCTTTTACATTTACTGCAACATCACAAATTTCAGGACATGCCCCAACTCCAGGGGGTTTTGGGGGACCCCAAATGTGTCTCACCACTTGTGGGTTGTATTTTCCCCACCCACTGTAGTACATGCTAGGGCCTTTTTAGAAATGACATGTCATGAGCAATTTTTATTACACCCCTTCCCCAACCATTTTCCCACATACACTTGGGGCCTACACTTCCCAGCTTGCTTAGGTAAAAAACCCTTTTACAAAACCTATTTGGGGGTTTAAAGGCATGTCCAATTCCCAAAAGGTCTGCCTTCATTGGGGATTGTCGTACATTGGGAATAGAGCAATTTTCATGTACACATTCAATGCTCCCCCCAAACATAAGCCTGTGGGGTCACTTTGCCCCCTTGCAAGTTAGGGTGTCCTCATTACAAAGGAAGTACCTATTTGGGGTTCTAAAATGCTGCCTAAGGTTCCCCTTGAAGGGTCTGCACACATTTATTGTTACATTTTTTCCCCACCATGGCAAAAGAGGGAATCATATTAATTTATTGGAATATCTTTTTAAAAAACCAGCCTTTTTTGCCACATATGTTCCATTACATAAGCCAGTTTAATTTTCCACCCCAGTCAAAATGAGGGTAATGTTCCCAGGGGACAGGGGTTGACACTTGGGTGGGGTAATGCTGTACCAACCCTGACTCACCTGACGTCATTTGGGGATTTTAACATTCAAACACCCCACCCCTCAATAGCTCCCCGTCTAACCATGGCCAACCCCCGGGACAATTTGGGATGTTCCATACCCTGTACACCGAGGGGCCCCCCTCAACATCCCAGCTTATGCCCACAGCTCTGGTATCCTCCCGGGTTATAAAATTCAAACACACCGTCAAGATGACCCTTGGGGACCTGCAGCCCCGAGGTAACACATGTGCTTTTTGCTGGGGGAAATGCCCCGCAAAATCCTATGCACCCAGCCCCAAACCCCCCAGGTATGGGGACTGTCATTTCCCCCTTTTTGGACGCCCTTATGCCACTTCCAGACTACGTGTGCAGGGACATGCAATAGTCACCATCTTTAGCCCTATGGGGCCAACCCTGGGGGCATTTTCATTGTTGAAAATCAGTTTGACCGACGTGTCACTTCAACATTGCCCAGCTCCATTGTCACCACAGGCATTGGTATCTGTGTTATGACCTGGCAAACACAATGTGTGGCACAAACTTCACCCGTAGCCCTAGTACACCCATGTAACTCTTGCTGATCCCTTCCACATTTTCCCAAAACTTCCTGGCAGGGGAAACTAACCCCATGGGGCTGTGACACATGTTATCCCCTGTGGACGACAAGGGACACCTTAAATGCACCACTCAACATCCTCAGTACTACCTCCCCAGGCTCTGCAGGCACACCTGCAATGACAGGTTTTAAACGACCATACCTTTCAGGCACAACCTGGACAGGGACACCCAAGCTGAGGGGGCCCATACCCACTTGTTTTCCAAAATTGGCAAGTTACTTGCACAATGCATCAGGGTGCTCCCCGTCAACTTGTGCGGGCCCCATACATTTCAAGACAGAGTAAACATACCCCACGGGGTTAAAAACCCTTTGTTTGGGATTTGGAAATGGGCCCAACCCACATTGTGTACATACCCCCTTTACTGGGGAACCCCTCAGACCCATATGGCAACCCCCCTCTGTGGCCCCTACAACCCCCTCCAAAATCATTTCCGGCATAACATAACCCTTGTGGTGTTCCCTGGGGTTACCCCCATTGGTATTCTGAAAATATGCTAATCAACCCTTTTTGCCACACCCGCACACCCCATCCACATAACCCGTAATTTTTTCAACATACTAAGGCCACAGGTTTTAACATACACCCATGCAGATGGACAAAGCCTACAAATGCTGCCATCCCCCCGGCACTTTATTAGATGTACACAACTGTGGTCTGCTTTCCACCGGTGGGTAAACCCCCGAAAAAAGCCCACCTGGTGGTCATGTTCCAGGCATTGATGTACAACAACATGTCTTTGCCTTGACATTCCCATTTGGGTGGCTCACTGGTCACCTGGTGGGACAGGGCCCCCATACAACCAAGTAGCTACAAACATACTGCCCCAAAATTGGGGGGGCCACAGGCATTATGGGGTATGTAGTATGGCAACACCCACTCTGCTTCCATACAAAGCACCAGGAACATTCGACCCAGGGTTGTTGGCAAATGCTAATGGATTTAATGCTAACATTAACCCTCTCACTCACTACAGGGCCACAATCCATACATGAACATTGTGGGCCCTGTGGTACATCACGTCTGACCTCACCTATTGTTGGGACACTGGCCCCATGTACCTTTCCAACGTCCCACTTAGTCCCCCAAACCCTTATTCTCCCCACTAGGGCCCCCAATTCAGAAAAGCCTTGTTTTGACATTTAGCCCTGAATGGCACACAGCACATTTATCACATACCAGGGGACCTTTCACGAGGGGCATGTCCCCACTATGGACTTTCTGCAGGCATGGGGCACATCTCAAGGATGTCATTCACAGAGAAATTTTTGGGGTTCCTTCCCGCCACCGGTTGGGCTTGTTAGGCCCGGGAGGCCCCAATGGTGGACTCCTTTAACATTACCGGGCAGTTGCTGATGGAGGGGAGTACACATCCTCTTTTTCCAGCCTTTCAGAATTCCCCATTCTGGGATTGCAACATAAAATCCACCCGCAATCATACCCCGTGAGGATTTATGCTTTGGTCATGGACGGACCCATGAGGGCCCGCATACCATGTCCTCTACAGCAGGGACTTTGGTACATCCTAGCATACCCCCCTTGTTCAGATATGCCCCCGAGCGGTAAAATTTCCCCGCCTATTTTAAACCCCCCATAAAAACCTATTTACCCCTTACACCCCTATTTCAAAAATAGTATCCATAAATGCCCAAAGCCCTACCTTTTTTTCCCCCCCCAGCCCGGGGGGCCCCCCCTTTTGAATGTTTTATTAAACCCGGGGTTTTATGCCCATAACCACATTTTTGCTGGTTGGACCCCGTTTAAAAAAAATTCAACATTAATAAACCCCTTTTTTTCCCCCCCTGCCCCCCAAAAGGCACGGGCCCTTTTTGTTGGAAAAATTTTCCCTACCAACCTGACCCCCGGTGGGGGTTTTTGGTTTTTAAAAAAGGAAATTTGGGTTTTCCCTGTTTTTTTAAAAAAAAGCCCCCCCCATGTAGCAAATTTTTCCCCTTTGGGGGTGTCTGTGCGGGGGGGTACCTTGTGTTCCCCACCCTTTCCCTTTTGGAAAAAGGGGAAAAATTTCTTTCCCCCCAAGCATTAAAATTTAATTTTTTCTTTTTTTAGCCCCCAAAAACATCACTTTAAACCCCCCTTAAAATTTTCCTTTTTTTTCCCAAAAAATTTATGCAAATTTTTTCAAAAGAAAAAAAAAAAACGTTTTTTAAAATTAATGCCAAAACCAGGGGGCCTATACATTTTTCAGGGGTTTTCAAACTTTTTTTAAATTAAAATTTTACCCGGGAATTTTCCAAATTGGCTATACATAACCTTACATATCGGGCGTTCTACATACCTTGTTGTCATTACGGCGTTTCATTTCTATCTCTCTCACAGTGTTTCAACTGGTATTCAGTATGAACATACGGTTTGAATGTCTGGCAAGTCATCCTTATATACGTCGATACCTGCAACATGTGGATTCATCCTGCCAATTGGTGTTCCTGAGTGACTAATTACTTGCATATCAGCTGTGCAGCTACTCCATTCACCAATTACGTGGCAACAGTGGGGTATAATTTGATTCTCCACTTGGGCGTTGCCTATTTGCCCTACCTTTGGGGAGATGGTCTGTATTGTGTTTTGTTATGTGTAACTGCAACTGCTATGCATGGAGACAAGTATACTTTGGATTCATGTTCCCCGTGGATTGTGTGTGACAGGTAGAGTATTTGGTTCAACATGTGGGTGTACCTGTCATCCCAACATCTGATAACGGAGTATTGCAAACAAAACCTGTAACATGGCTGTTTGTTCCATTATACATCGCCTGCAATTTTGCATGATGCCTTTAATTGTGTCTCTCACACGGTATGTTGAGGGTTCTGCAGATGTGATTGACTGACTGGATGTCTGTGCTGCTATTACAGTCTGTATTGCTTTAGTTTCTAGTATGGGGGATGTCGGTGGGTGTACATAGCATATACAGGTTTGTGGGCCTTGCATTTCTACATAATCCATATATATGTGTGCGAGCTCCGTCCCTAATTAGAGAGCTAATAGTTAGTAGACTTATGTTATGGGATTGTACGTTGGGCCATTGTTAATTGGTTTCTATATCGTCTGCAGGTGAGCTTGCTACTTGTATACCTCCGTAATTGCAGCGATATATCAAGGGATATGTGTAAGTGACAGCTATCCCTTGTATTTCTGTCCCAGATATTTGCAGTCATTGTGGTTGTGTTGGTAAAAGAGCATGTTTGCCATGGGTTGCCACCTTTTCATATGGTCATTGTTGGACACTTGCGGGACACACAGTGGTGTTTACAGGCCAACATGTAGCCACAGTCAGTACACAGTTTAGCACATACTTTTATCCTCAATGCATACCTATTGTTGTGTGACTTTGGCTACTTATCATATTGCATGTAACATTTACGTTTCTTACATACAGGCATAACTATTAAATATGACTGTTACATTATATATGGGACATATTTATGTCCTACCATCTCGGACATTTGCCCTTTGTACTGTTTTATGTCAGGACAAACCTGCCCAGGGTGGGGCTGTCCCTCCTACTGTGGGACAGGTAGTAACCGTATGCCTACTGCTAGCTATACCCACACCTACCGTACTGATCTGCCTCTGACTTGGCACTAACATACACATGTTGCAGAAACACACACACATTACAGTCACACAGAGACGCAGACGGCACCCTCAATGCACACTTACATAGACTACGGCACTCACAGACACAGTTGAACACAGTACCTACGTGGACCACATCTCCGGCAGCGGTGACTAACTGTCCCTTTATATCACCATACTATTACTCGCGCCTGTACTGTTCCGATACTGTGTTCTATTGGTCTTTCAGCTTCGTGGTTACACATGTTGGTATGTTACACATTCCATGGTTGGCGGTATCCTATTTATTTGTACCTCCAAGGTGTTATGAATGTTGTTGAACTATCTATTATATTTGCAGATATCGCTGAATCCATCTATATCACCATATATCACTCTATTGCCCTTTCTATCTGTATTATATATATGCATATGTGTATATATATATATATATATATATATATATATATATATCTATATATATATATATATATATAGATCTATATATATATATATATATATATATATATATATATATATATATATATATATATATATATATATATATATATAGATATATATATATATATATATATATATATATATATATATATATCTGGTGGGGAACGTGACAGGCACACAGCACCACCATATGCTGTAAGGCTCATGTACTGTTCGGGTGTTGGCATTCCGTGTTCCACTAGCTGTTGTGTTTACAATGTTTGAGGGCTGCCTATGTAGGAGTCACACATTGGGCCACCTATACATTACAATTTACAGGTGGTCATGTTTGTGTGCCATCCATTTTACTGTGTGTGCAGGTGGAGAGGTGTCAGTCCGTAGGGGCCTACACTGTCAGAGTATGTGCTATACGTTCCCTCTTTGCCAAGGCGTAGGCATATTGGGCATGCCTCGGTCTGCCTACTGGGGCTGGCACAGTGTGTTCATGGTCTGAATCCCTCTGTGCCTGTAATGGCCTTGGCAATTCATGTGGGCTATGAGGGCCTTCACCATTTTGTCCCTGCTGCAGCTGCTTCCGCAGGATCATATTATGTAGCATGGCACATAGTATGATTTATGTGGGCACACGTGCCTGGAGAGTACTGCAAGGCTCCACCAGATGTATCCAAGCACCGGAACCGTGATTTCAGCATCCCGAACACACGCTCTATGATGATTCTGGTTTGTGCATGTGCCTCATTATGGCATTCTTGCTTGGGTGTGTGTGCATTTCTGATGGGAGTCATCATCCACGGCTCCAGTGCATAGCCAGCATCCCCCACAAGATGGCCATGTGGGATGTCCCCCCTGACAAATACCTGATACAGCTGTGAGGCATGCCAGATATGGGAGTCATGGTAGCTTCCAGGGCTGCCAGCACACACATCCATGATAATGCCCTGGGCATTGCACATGACCTGGCAGTTGATGGAGTGGAATCCCTTGTGGTTTATGTAGTGCCTACCATGCTCACTGGGTGGTGACTTGATTTGTATGTACATGCTGTCTATAGCACCCAGTACCTCTGGGTAGTGTGCCACACGATGGAAGTGGCGCATATTGCTGGCCAACTCCTCCTGAGTTCTGGGGAAGTATATCTGCTCATTGGCATGTGGTAACATGGCATCCAGGAACTGGTGTAGTACCCTGGATGCTGATGCCTGTGAGATACCCATTATATCTCCAGTTGGCCTTTGAAAGGTACCTGTGGCCAGTATTCGCAGGCTTACACATACCTTCGTGTCCACTGGGATGGGTTCTCCTCTGTTGTTTCTGGTTCTGAGGTGTAGCCGGCACAGCTCAACTATTTGCTGTAAGATGTCCCTGTCCACCCTGTAATGCTCTACTATCTCCAGGTCATGTAGCCACTGGTAGGTTACCCTTGGTCTGAACACTCTCCTTCTCCTCCGAGGCCTGCGGTGGTTGTCGGCATCATCCTCCACAACACCGTCAGTCTCTAACACATGCTGATGAATCACAGCTATGGCAGCTCCCAACATGTACATTTTAAAAGTTCCCCGTGTGTTTACACCTATGGTGCGGTGTTTGGGAATACACAGGTGTGTGTTGGGTGCTTTCACACTTTATACTATTGTGCTGTGAACACCGATGATGTCATAGGGGGTGTATGTACAATCGTAGCTAGAGGGTATCTTATGTGTTCTACTGCCGGAACTACTATTGAGGTGCCTTTGGTGTTGAATTACATTTGCCTGCCGTGGATTACCACTTGACCTTCCCTTTACATTTCTGCACATTGCACCTACCATTTTCTGGCGTGCATCATGCAGCCTACTTTCATTTGTACTTTCCTTGACCTGGCGTATCTTGTGTCTGCTGTCGGTTTGCTTTGCTTTGCTGTGTCAGGTCTCCTATCTTTGCAATCCAATACCTCCCCTCCATTCTTTGCATTCCAATGCCTCCCCTATCCTGTTTTGCAGGTTTCTGCAAGCAGACTTGTCAGCTGCTGTCGATTGGCCTTCGTGGGTTGATTGGTGTTGATTGCTCATTAGTACTCCAGTTACCCTACTTCTGCATTTCCTTCTTTTCGTCCCCTGACCTTCCTGTTTCTGCTATTGTTTGCGGCACGTGCGTCCGATTACTGGGTTTTGGGCACATTTTCCTCCCCGTACACATGCACTTTTGGGCACCATGTGTGCTCTCAGCTAAACAATTCTATACCTTCCTCCCCACCCCTGTCCTGCAGCTTTGCTTAGCAACGGACAGGCCAGATTTGCATTGCTCCAATGTGCTTACTGCTACGGTGGCACACCCCTCTGCTGATGTCATGTATCTCCTCTGAGCCACTCCTCGGTGTTATACCGCTGCGCCGTATGGTACAACCTTCATCCAGCGGGACATTTGCGATTCAGTATTATCTGCCTCATTTGCATGGCATTGACTACTAATTAATAGTTACCGCGCTGAACACTATCGCAGGCCCTTAGCAACCCTTGCACCTTGGTTGTGGTGTTCCATGCCTACCATTGTGTATTATGCTGTAAACCTGATTTCTATTACATTGTGATTTTCTGACATTTTTATATTATTATATTGGTGCAGTGGTTAACATTGTCACCTCACAGCAAGAGGTTCTCCAGTTCGATTCTCGGCTGGGGTGCCTTCTGTGTGGAGTTTGCATGTTCTCCCTGTGTTCGTGGGTTTCCTCCGGGTACTCCGGTTTCCTCCCACATTCCAAAGACATGCATCTGGAGCATTTCTCCCCGGGCCTCCGCTGAAAACAGGCTCTGTGGAACCTAGTCGGACATTCCCGGTCAACAAATGTTAAATAAATAAATAAATAAATAAATAAAATAAATAAATTTCTTTATGTTACAGCTTCCGCACACATGCCCTGCGGTTGTGCTGTGCGTTACTGTTGACATGACATTAAATGTTGTTATTTACATGTTGTGCATCTTTTCCTATGCCATTGGCTGTGTATTTCACCATTGGCATATGTTAACGTTGTGATACCTGGGTCTGGCCCTCTTCCATAGCTCCGATGTTCTGTTTGAGAAAATGTAAACCATGTTTTTTGGTTTACATTTCCGTGGGCTTACGCTACGCCTGCACCACTTCATGAATCGCTATATGCCTTCATTTGCATGGTGCAACACTGCACATGGGGTGATTAGCATACCTAAGCTGGGGACTGCGCAGTTCTGGCGTACGCCGGTAGTGCACGTGGAATTGGATCATACCTGAATCGCTCGATGGCCATATTTGGCATTATACCACCTGGCACAAGCTTCATGAATCCCGGGGAGAGACTTCTCAAAATAACATTGAAGGGAGCCTCAAAGAGGAAGAATTCCAAAAAGAATTTCTGCTTAAACAGAATACATGGCTGCTCAACAAAATAGATGACTTAGAAAACAGGGAAAGGAGAAACAGCATAAGGATCTTTGATCTGCCTGAAAACACTGAAGGAGAAGACATTATTTCATTCCTAACAACCTGGATTCCTGAATTTTTAGACTTGAAAGAGGGACATTCATTTGAATTGAAAAGGCACATAGAGCACTGAGGAAACCTGCTTCTAACTCAACAAATACCCCACCTAGATCCATAGTTACAACATTTCTTTTATTTCTGGACAAAGAACTAATATTAAAATCTGCTTGGAGAAAATCACCCTTAAAATACAATCAAAGCCTGATAAGGTTTGACAGTGACTATTCTTCAAGAATACTAGAAATAAATGAAAAAAGTCTGGCCAATAATAAAACTGTTGAAACAAAAGCAACATTAAAGCACAGCTGGCCTTTCCAGCCAACATAAAAATACATTTTGCCATTGAAATGAGAACGTTTAATAACTTAGAAGTAGTTACTATTTTCATCAAAAACAAAAACATAGTGTCTATCCCAGAAGAAATGGAATGGATGGCCCCTACTCTTAAAAGAATAAAAGAAACAAATCATTGGACTGATGCTAGAAAGAAGAAACAAAAAAATGATTCCAAGATAGCTGTCCCAAAAAATAACTCTTACAACTACATCTCTCAAAGTACCAACTGATATAGTACATCACTTGCCATCTGTTTTTATTTAAAAAAGGAGGGTTTCTTAAACAACTGTGAAACAGTAATGATTTATTCAGAATGTTCAAAGAGTCCAATAATTCTTCACAAAGGTAGGTCACGATGGGTTACTATTTACATTATATATAAGCCAAACAAAGCAACATATAATAAAAACACAGGCATTTCTATTCCCCTACATGAACTCACTGAATACTTATCTTGTTCATTTTTCATTGATTTTACTTATAACAATTTAAGTAATTAATTAGCTAATTCAGCAAGGTACCATTCATCAGAGTTCAGACTCAGATGTAACAAATTAACATCATATATAATAGCAGTAACAGTAGAGTGTTTTGAAAATAATGCTGCCATGGAGACTAATGCCTTCTTCAGTTAAAGTATGATTTAGAAATGTTATGTATATCCTGGTTAAATAATAGTAGCAAGCTCTTTGTACAAATGTCATCATTATTCTGTCTGTTGTGTCTTTCGGCTTTTCCCGGTTAGGGGTCGCCACAATGGAACTCCGGTCCGCTAATGATTGGCAGTAGATTTTTACTTGCTGAGTTGCCGGCCCTGATGCACAACCTTCAACAAAGGTATGCCCACTCACGCATGTCTCCACACAGAAGAAGCTCTAGCTGAGAATTGAACAGGACAACGTCTTACTGTGAAGCGTCAATGCTACCACAGCACCACCACTGCGGTCTCATCATTATTCTCTCTAAATATAGTTAATATCAATTGAGAGGTAGGAAGACTAGAAGAATGTGTTATCTCTTATTGTGGCAGCTTGTTGGGAGGTTTTTTTTTTATCTGTTTGCTCTCCATTGTCTTCCTCGCTGCTGCCTTGCTGAAAGGGAAGGAATTTAGGCTTGAAGCTGCAGTGAAGTGAAGTGAAGCTTCAGGTGCAGTGCAAGCCTCTGGTATGCAGTACACAGACACACTAACAGAAAAAGACACTCCCATGTTGCTATGGTAATGGAGACAGAGTGACAATAATGCTTAATGGCTCCATGGAGCCTCCAAGATGATTCTCGGCAACAAACGTTTTGGTTAAAAAAAAAAAATATATATATATATATATATATATATATATATATATATATATATAAATGATAAAAGGGCAGTTTTAAATCACATGTATATGCATTGATGGTCTCCCAACACTTGTTTAGCTCATTAAATTGATTCTTGATAAAACAACAAATATATTAAGCACAATTTTATATTTAAAATGTATTTTGGTTCAAACACATTAAGGACTTATGTAAGATTGAAGTCTGAGTTATTGTGAAAGACTAAGAGTACTTGATCTTGTGCAGTACCCTTTGCAGTGGTTTGGGAGGTGAGCTTGCTCAGACGTGTTGGGCATATGGGGATAGCTGATTCTACGGGTGTTCGGGGATGCCGGGAAGTGCTAGGGAGTCATCAGATTTCCTTCGTGGATATATCTGTGGAAATGGAAGGTGTATTGAGTGCTTCATTGGCAGAGTGGCCACTGCATGAAACAGGCTGGTAAAATGGAACAGGGCAAATATTGGTTTGGATATTTTAAGAACAGCCTGGAAACACACCACATGAACTAGTGAATGTTATTCTGGCGAAACTGGATGTGCATTGTTGCCCGTGCTTGAAGTACTGATATATGTGTATGTAAGGATGGAAATATAACAAATAAGAAACCAGAAGGGTCTCATAATTTAAAGTTCATGGACTGTATAAACATGCTTGGGAGGAGCTAATAAGATGAATAAGCATTACAGCTTGTGATCTCTCAAATAACTAAGCAACAGCCAAAAAAAAAAACCCACAATAGTTATGTAATGTATGATTTTAGTAAATCTAGACATAAAATATATAATTGTCATATGAGATGAAAGAGTCTGCTGAATTTAGATATTTAAGACAGGATTTAATAACATGGGCTTGTGTATAATAACTCCACTGTCTTAACTTATCATAAATGACATACAATACATTGAACAACAAGGGGAAGCAGGATGATTTTCTTATATAAGTAAATATGCATAACAAGTCATGTAATTGCTTTAACTTGAATTATAGTTTTTGTAACCTGTCTTGACCATATATAATACTTAAGCCAGTTACCAAGGTAACTAATGATATATACATGACATCAAACTGACAAAGTTGTTCAAAATAAAAAAAATAGAAGCCTGAATTTGAAAAGTCTCAGAATGTAACAATCATATTCTGAGAAAATAGTATTAAATTGACAGCAGACACTCAGTTTAATAACATGGGCTTGTGTATAATAACACTACTGTTTTAACTTGTCATAAATGACATACACTATATTGAACATCAAGGAGAAGCATGATGATTTTTCTCATATAAGTAAATGTGCATAACAAGTCATATAATTGCTTTAACCTGCATTGTGGTTTTGTAACCCATCTTGACCATACATAATACTTAAGCTGTTACCAATGTAACTAATGTTTTATACATGACATCACACTGACAAAGTTGTTCAAGGGAAACAATAGAAGCCTGAACTATGAATGTCACTGAATGTAACAATCACTTTCTGAACAAATAATATTAAATTGACAATAATCATTCAGTTTAACCTTTGCTAATTATACAAAATAGAACATTGCAATTTAAAATCTAAAAACTTTCACTATATGCCATAAAATGGCAATTTATGAATATGGAAAGGGAACGTGTAATCATTAATCACAATTAGTGAATTTGTTGTTTTTAACCTATAATTTCACTCTTTTTATAGTAAGAAATGACAGATATTAAAATCCTTATGTGTAAGAAATGGGGGTAGAGGGATTCACTAATAATTAAAATGGACAAACTTTCAACAATGTCCACATAAAACAAACTTGATGTTTTAAGTAAGATAGCAACAAACAAAGTGATTACTTAAATGCTGACAAACAATGAAATATAACTTCTGATATATCCAGTAAAATACATTGTATAATAAACATTAGGTACAAATATTATTACCATCTATTTATATTAAGTAATAAGTTCTGAAAGAGTTCATCAATAAGGCTGAACATGTTAAATAACTGTATTCTATAATCTTTTACTGAGGTTTTATATATGATACATCCTACTTTACTATGATTGAATTGCTTGTCAACTATCTTTCATGTAAATAGTAATTGCTTATACAATAAGTAGACATTTATATTGTATAAGAATTCTGTCTAATTTATACTAGTACTATATCTGTTCAAACATAATATAAATATTGCTTATTCCTATTGCAAATATTCTCCATATTATAATTCAATTTATGGAGCTCAGATGTTCTGGATTGTCAAGGTACGACTGATAATCTGATGGACTTAGGTTTATCCATCAGATTAAGAATGATTTTCATTCCATGGCTAGTGCGGATCTTAGTTTTCTTAACATTTATTAATTTAAATTTATTTCACAAAAACATTTTTAGTATGCCTGATCAAAACATTACTTTATTGGTAAACAATCAAAGTATAAAACAGATAATTTCCTTTAAAAGCTTGAACATATACTTTATAGTTATCAAAGGAAAATGTTTAATAGTCACAATAAAATAAAAATACATAGTTTAAATAACCAAAGCTGGATTTAACTTTATTATCTTTAAATACCAATGGCTTAAACAATCCTAGCAAGAGATCAAATCTAAAGAAATATTTAAAACTGAACAAAGCACAAATTGTCTTCCTTCAAGAAACTCATTTAAAAAAAATGACAACTACTAATGGAATCCTAAGGAATATATGATATTGGTGGCTTCCACTTATAAGACAAAGACAAAAGGGTTAGCAATTTTATGGAAAACAAATGTAATTAACCTAGAGATCATTTATAATTATGAAGATAAAGAAAGCCTTATGGCTTTAGTAATAGTTAAATATAATAACAGAATATAGACCCTAGCCACCCTATACTGGTTCCCAGGCACTGGAACTGGAACTATTAAAAAACACTTGGGTTTCACTTCCAATAATTATAAAGGCAACTTAATATTAGGAGGAGATTTTAACTGTATATTTGATATTTCTGAAACTACAAATAAAAGACCACTGTATACATCTGCTGTATCAAAAGCTTTAAACAAGCGGGTAGAATCATTTCATCTTGTAGATAATTTCATATTTAAAGAAGATAAATATTTCTTGTTTTCCCATCAAGATCACCGATTTGGTACCCAAATTAGAATAGATAAAATATTTGCTGCCCATGACTTACACTCTAAAATTATTCATTTTTCAAATCACTCCCTGCCCCGTTTCAGACCACAATTCATTAATACTAAAACTTTGAAATGGGTACAAACCATTAATTTTTAACTCCAGAATTCCAGCATATATAACTAAAATTAAAGAGTTTAAACCCTGGTTATTATCTGAATTACAGTTCTTCTTAGTTATCAATTACACCACAGAGATAAATAAAATAATGATATGGGACTCATTAAAAGCTTACATATATGATAAAACCCTAACTTGGTATAAAAAAAAAAAATCAGAGAATGGGATTCTGAATTATTAGATCTACAACCCAAACTTTTGCCAGCAAAAGCTGAAAAAAAATCAAAATCACTTGGAGATGAAAAAGAAAGGAGTATTAAACAATAAATTAAAATGAAATTCTAACACATAAAACTAGTTCAGCTTTAGAAAAACTAAAAATGAATACCTTGGTTACTTCTCCCAAATATGTACATAATTTATCCACAAGAATCAAAATACAATCAAAAGCTAATAACATTAAACATATATTCCATGAAAAGAAAGGGAAAAATGTCTTGAATATAGGTGACATTCTTGATGCCTATATAAATCACTATATGGAACATTTCCAAAAAGAAAATATACGTATCAATCGATTAAATCTAGATGAAAAATGTTCTAATATAATAAAAAAAACATAAAAATTAAGACTAGATCTGCAAGCCCCCATATCCTACAAAAATACAGATACAATAAAAGAGGGTTAAAATAATAACATTCCAGGTGTAGATGGCATAATTATGGAACTATATAAAATGTTTCCTTCAAAGAAACTATCCCTCTTCCATAAAACTCTATTAGAAATTCAGTCAGAAGCTTTAATACCACCCTCTTGGATATATTCCTTAATCACACCAATCCTAAAGGAAAACAAATTCCCAAACCTCTGTATCTCATATAGACCTATATCATTATTAAATAATGACTATAAGATATTTATGACAATATTAACTAACGGAATGAAAATGCCAAAACAATAAATAATGATCAAACTGGATTTATATATCATAGAGACACACATGATAATATTAAAATGATATTTCTCTTATAAAGTATGTTAATAAAAATAAAGAAACACTCATAATTGGTTTAGATATAGAGAAAGCCTTTGATTCCTTAAATCGGGACTATTTATTCAAAATCCTAATGCTATTTGAATTTTCTGCATCCTTTGCTCATCTCCTAAAGAATATATATACAAATAATTTAGCATATGTTAAGTTAGGTCCTTTTACCTCTGAATCTATACATATAACAAAAGGCAATAAACAAGGATGTCCCATGTCACCGATTTTATTTGCTCTGGCTATTGAAATATTGGCAGACTCAATTCGTAACAATATAAAAATCAAAGGAATAGATGTTTATGAACAATACAATTCTAAAGTAATGCTATTTGCTGATGACATATTACTAACATTATATAATACAAAAGAGACTTTAGAAGAATTAGATATATTAATTGACAAATTTCACATGACTTCAGGACTCCATTTCAATAAATCAAAATTTTTATTTTTATTTTTAAATAAAAACAAAGAACTGCACACTAAGTGGATCACATCATAGGGAAATAAGAATCTACCTTAAAATATCTAGGAAATGAGTTATGCAAGGATAATAATGAATTAGTTTCAAAAAAGTACAATAATATCATCAATACAATTAAAATCTCTTTAGAAAAATGGAACAAAATAATATTAACATTTGAAGATAGACTACAGTTAATAAAAATGGTTTTACTACCAAAGATCCTATATATAGCCTTAGCAATACAACTGTTACCAGAAAGGAATGTACTTAAAGAAATAAATTCTTGCCTAATGAAATGTTTATGGTTTCCCAAAAGAAACAGAATAGCTTTAATGCATTGTATCAGACCATGGAAACGGGGAGGATTAAACTTTCCTGATATATAGAAACATAAATAAATGCATCAATATCTAAAACAATCTCAAACTGGATAAGTCCAAATTACTCTGCAAATTGGAAAGAATTACTAATTGTAATATCAATAAATGAATTTAATTTACAAAAAATATTTCAAATAACAGATAAAAACAATTTGCCATGGAAAATATTATGTATTAGTATGCAATATAACATAACTAAACCCACTAAAACTCATATGATTAATTATTACATTGACTCATTTAGGGAAATTATTAACACAAATATAGATTTAAAAATCTGGTTTGATCTTTTAACACCATTTATAGTCACAAAGAACTTTCCACATAAAATGTATAGATAAATTATTAATTCCTGGGAACAGAAAGGATTTGTTTCTTGGCTCCAATGTATCAAAGAACTAAAAGGTTTAGATATGCCAGTAATAAAAACAATATACAAAATTCCACAAGAGGACTGGCTGACTTTATAGAGTATTCTGTCATATTCACAAGATTTAAGTAGAATAATTAACAATTCTTCATTTAAAGAAATACCTAAATTTACGAAATACATATATGAAATCATATATAATGACTTTCACATGGGAAACAGTATTTAAAAATTTTACAAAATATTGCTAAACTCTAAAACAACACCCAACACCTCATACTGGAAATATATAACAAAAAGACACCCAATACAGTTAACTGAAGATCTTATAACAAATATCTTATTATCAATAACATATACATCCTTTACACAATACTGGAAAGTTTTTAATTGGAAATGCTTGGACAGAGCATTCTTAACCCCAGACAGAATCAGTAAAATTAATTCTTCCATAAAAGGAATATGATGGAGATGTGAGCAAGTACACAATGCAGATTGGAACAACATTTTCTTTGATTATGTTAAAATTAAGCCATTTTGGAATGGTATTAATAACTTTCTACAAGCTTTATTTAATTAATCATTTTATTTAACTAAAGCTCTTGTATTATTAAATGTGAACACAGTCCTCATTTGAATAGGTCAAACATGTATCTAGTATGGATTATTCATG
Organism: Protopterus annectens; assembly: GCF_019279795.1. NCBI lineage: Eukaryota > Metazoa > Chordata > Ceratodontiformes > Protopteridae > Protopterus > Protopterus annectens. Next base: position 549,470,385 of record NC_056737.1, read on the forward strand.
CAATTTCAAGGAAGTGCATACAAGAAGATGGAATACAAACACAACACAAACTTTAGAGGACTTCTACAGTCTACTGAAGACCACAGCATTATTGGAAATTAAATTTAAAGAACTGAGAATTTATCCAAAGCAATTTCTCAACAACCTTTGGGGAAAAGTCTTATCATTCATTGACACTATACAATAACCGATCAAACATTCGGATAATGGATTGGACATACTTATAAAGAAACTGTATACATTAAGATCTGTTATAGTGTCAGGCTAATGTAAATAGTGTACATAGTTATTTAAGATGATATGTATAAATACTATGGAATTCATTCAAATGTATTTGAAAAATAAAAAAAAAAATTGAGAAAAAAAAAACAGTTCCATAGCTTGAGTTCTAGGGAGTGCAAGAAGTCAAGGTCATATAAAAAACACTCCAAGTACATCTGCCAATCTAGATATCTGTATATACACAAAATATAGAACACCAAGTTGAACTTATGGCTATCTGCACCAGGCCATAATAACAGCAATCCATCAATAAGTTGAAAGCCTGTTACCTCTTCTGCCTCAGTTACTTTTAATAATGCAGGTCCTGGCTGAGTGAAAATGCCTGTTTAAATATACCAGTAAAAAAAAAAAATGATAAAGGAAAGAAAAAACATTATTTCAGATGAGCTTTCATCTAGGACTTACTTCTTATTTCATTGTAGGAAGTACACTAATTTCCTTGACATTAATTTCAGAGAAAAATAATTATATATTTCATTTGAAAGGCATATCAATAGAGTTTGTCAGCATGCCAGCTTCTTTCATATAGATGAAAAACCTACTTCCTATTGCATTTGTCAACAAGTACACTGGTTTCCTTGGCATTATCTTCAGAGAATAAATGACATATTTCATTTGGAAGTCATACCAATAGAGTTTGTCAGCCTGCCAGCTTCTTTGGTGTTGATGAAAAAAAGCTGGCTGTATCCCATGCATCCCAACTTCAATTATCAGTTTGGGGACCTATTGGAGATGATGGAATGGAGAGAGAGACAAGACACAGCTTGTGTGTAACTTTTCAAATGAGGGATGAGAATTGTAGTGGGATGTTTCTGTGGTAAACTGAAGATTATGGAAATTGGATATGCCAGACCAGTGTTCTGGTAGGGCCCAAAGTAGGGATACATTGATACGTAGCTTGGGTGATGTCTTCACAGTGTCCAGTAGCACACTTACCCACATTAAAGCATGGTGCAGCCAATATGGCTGAGGAAATAGGGCTTAAGAGAAATCCCTGGATTTTCACACAGACATATATATGATATAAGTATTGTAAAAATACATTTCTGAGTGCTTTGGTTTTAAATCATTGTTCATACAACTGAGAGATGCAAGTAACATGAAAGTAATATAATTCATTTAAAAGGACTCAGGTTATCCCTATGCAGTAGATGTAGAGACATTCTTGCATGTTATGCTAATGGGTCAGTTATGCAGTTTGCTCTTTTATACAATGGCAGTTAATTTAAGCTACAGCAAATTCATTAAAGTCTCATGACAGAGGCTTATTGTCCTGTGTACAATTTACTTGGAGGACTAGAGTTCAAGATGACACTGTTGTGCCTTAGGTAGAGATGGAAACATATGCCACGAGGGGAATCCCCGATAAGGAATGAAGTATAGTCCTCTCAATGATAAACAGAATATCTTTGATTTTAACTTTTGTAATTGTTTTATTTTCTGTTAAATCATTGGAGATCTCAGGCACTCAAGAATGCCATACATTAGAGTGTAATACTTCTTATTGTTCAGAACATGCAGGTTTGAAACAAAACTCGATGCTCTAGTAACCTTTTAAGTGAAACAGACTATTATTTAAAAAACGTGCATGATTTTGGGCCTTTATCCCTTTATTATTTTTGCATTTTTATAGAATTCTTAAGAAAAGAAGTTGAGAGGTATGTGTAGGCCCAGAGTAAAATGGTCAGGGTGAGGCCAAGTGCATTCCAAACTTTAAAGAGATTCATTTTAGCTGAACCAGAAGATGTGATTATATACATATGTTTTGTTTGAATGCTGGGGAAATCTGTATATTGGCATTTTCAGTTGATAAGACATTTTTTTCAACCTACAAATCTATTCATGGATAAAATAGCATAAGAGGTCAATAAGAAAAAATTTTCAGTTACTTCTGCGTCCATAGTTGTTAAAATACAACAGCATCTGGCTGACTATAGGTCATAGGGAGCAGAGAAATTAGCCCGCAATACATTTTCTAGCTTCAAATAATTTAGACAGTCATTTGTATATGCTTGAATTCATTACTGTAAAAAATATTTATCATATAATGGATCTGTTATAGCAGGATTAAAAAATGAGTTTGTTAATGCTTCAGACCTATGTCCTTTTGAAAAAAAAATGCAGTTTATCAAATTCTGCAGCTTCTCAAATGTCTCAAAGTATATGTCAAATAACTATTATTACATTTATTGTTTGAATTTCCAAAGGTGAATTTTATTCTGGGAAAATGAACAGAACTTTGCAGGAGAGAATGAGGGAGCAAATTGTAGCTGTAAGGAAGGGAGATATTAAAAATGCACTAGCGAAACAAGTAGCTGAAGAGCACCCCACACATTCAATTAAGTTTGAGGTTATAGAGTGCTTAATAGAGGGGGAACATTTGGGAGATTTTAGGAATATAACTGAGCAACATGAGATTAGGTGGATAATTAAATTATATGCTGACAAACATCCTGGTTTAAATGGGAAGGTGCCCCCTAAGATGTTTTCTTAAAGCTCATAATTTGTTTAAATGAATTTCATTGGTTTATTGGGGTTAATTGGTTATGACATCATGTGATTTTAATTGGTTATAAATGTATTTAAAGGACTGTTTAGTGTACGATTGTGAATGGTCTGAAGAAGTACTCTACTGAGTATGAAAGTGCTTACCAAAATGAAGTTGTTCTTATGTTTTTATATCCTGGCGTGGATGGTCTGGTGTGCTGTCTCTACAGTTTGTGATTTTTTATGTTGTCTACTGTTTGATCATTTTCCATCTTTGGACACTTTTCTGTTTTTTACTTGTATCTATCATATAATAGATCTTTTATAGCAGGAATAAAAAATGAGTCTGTTAATGCTTCAGACCTATGTAATTTTGAAAAAAAAATGCAGTTTACCAAATTCTGCAGCTTCTCAAATGTCTCAAAGTATATGCCAAATAACTATTATTACATTTATTGTTTGAATTTCCAAAGGTGAATTTTATGCTGGGAAAATGAACAGAACTTTGCAGGAGAGAATTAGGAAGCATATTGTAGCTGTAAGGAAGGGGGGGTGTTAAAAATGCACTAGCGAAATGAGTAGCTGAAGAGTCCCCACAAATTCAATTAAGTTCAAGGTTACAGAGTGCTTAATAGAGGGGGAACATTTGGGAGATTTTAGGAATATAACTGAGCAACATGAGATTAGGTGGAAAATTAAATTATATGTTGACAAATATCCTGGTTTAAATGGGAAGGTGCCCCCTAAGATGTTTTCTTAAAGCTCATAATTTGTTTAAATGAATTTCATTGGTTTATTGGGGTTAATTGGTCATGACATCATGTGATTTTAATTGGTTATACATGTATTTAAAGAACTGTTTAGTGTAGGATTGTGAATGGTCTGAAGAAGTACTCTACTGAGTATGAAAGTGCTTACCAAAATGAAGTTGTTCTTATGTTTTTACATCTTGGCATGGATGGTCTGGTGTGCTGTCTCTACAATTTGTAATTTTTATGTTGCCTGCTGTTTGATTATTTTCTGTCTTGGGATGCTTTTCTGCTTTTTACTTGTATTTATCATATACTAGATCTGTTATAGCAGGAATAAAAAAATAGTTTGTTAATGCTTCAGACCTATGTCAATTTGAAAAAAATGCAGTTTACCTAATTCTGCAGCTTCTCAAAGTATATGCCAAATAACTGTTATTACATTTATTGTTTGCATTTCCAAATGTGAATTGTGAAGGATTGCCAGTGCTTCTTATTTCTTCTGGAAAACATCACAATGGCAATGCCTCTAAACTTTGTGTGGGAGACTGAAGGGTATTTTGAAACCACAGGTAGTAAACTGCTGCTGTCTCTTTGACCAAACAGTCTTGCACTGGCATTAGTATTATTTTTCTCTCTGTAACAAGTACGTGTCAAGACAGTCTGTTTGTCAAGATCCTGATGCTTCATATAAAGCCAGAAAAAAATATATACATTTTTTTTTCTGCATATCTCAAACATTGGTTCCTTCCCTAGGGGTTAACTCTCCATAGTTACAGCAAGGCTATGCTGTTTTTTATTCCATATAATCTTATTTTTTATTGCTAAAGCAATAAGAGCAAAATAATTCACTGTATAATAGCAAACTTTTTCAGACATAAAAATCCAGATTAAATTCATACAAAGTAATCTTTTGGAAGATGTACGAATTGATGTTTCAAGTACACTATTGATCACTACAAGGCAATTTCAGCTCACATGTTTGGGTGACAGATTCATCTGTCTCTCTGGAAACTGAACTTCAGCTTTTTGGATGATTTCTAGAGTATTCTTTACATGCAATGTAGCAAACTTGTATCTTATACGTTTGCATGATATTCCCAATAGGGCACAGATGTGCTTTCTCAAAACTGTTAGTATTTTCAAATTAATTTGTATATTAAAAATTATAAAAATACATAGCAAAAACAATTCCTCTGTGATGAGCAGTACACATTTTAATCATGAGTTAAGAAGGAATTTATAAAAGTGAGTGTTTCTTTTTAAATACACTATAATCTACATGACAGAATCCTAAAAATCAGAAGTAATAATCTAAACTTAAGTACTAGTATCAAATGTTTTATGAGGATTGATTAAATAGAAAGTGCACTTTAGTCATATATCTTAAAACAACATTTGCAAACAGGTTTAAGTAGAAGGTGTTTTATCCTGTACTATAAATATGTTTATGACCTTTTGATGCAATGTATTTTTTATATAATTTTTAACAATTATATTATACAGTTTGCTGTGGAGGTATGCATTGTATTGGTTTGCAAAAGCAGATGTGAATCAGTCATATATCTGCATACTGATGCAATCAGATACTGAGGATTAACTGAAGATTTCTACAATATGTGTACTAACTAATGGCTGCTTAAATGATAGTTGCTAGTCATTGCCTCTCACATATGTGAGCATTAGGTAGTACGTGAGAACCACCATTGAGTGTTGGTGTAAAGCATGGTATAGTAAAATATTTGAGCATTTTCCCATTGTTTGCAGATAACAGTGTTCAGTGTTACATTACACTGGCATAGGTCGGAATGCTATATTAGCCAGCAGTACCTTTAAGTACTATAGTTTATCAGCTTTCATTCAGCACTTCACCTTACACATACTAAGTACAATAAAACTGGCTTGCATGAAATTAGCCCAACTTAGCCTCCTTGCTTGTTCTGTCTGTCAATACTGTGCATCACTGTTAAGTCTCTTATTGATGACCTAACCCACTGAGGGTACCTCAGGATATTTCAGTGGTCTACTTGTATCAACCCCAAAAGATTGTCTACCAAATGTAAGATCAAGATGGCAGACACATTAAGAACTATTCCTCATTACTTATACACTGCTAAAATGCATTTTACCAGCTGAAATTGAACACATTAAACACAATATGTGACAGCTACACCCCTTCCATGCTGTCCATTCATTCCCATCGACTTCATTGTGACATACCACCAGGCCCTATCTCTCATTCCTATCCTTCTGTATTCCTACATTCATTATCCACTTGTGTTTGTCTGTTGAACAATCCTCTTTCAAATGGTGGGATACTAAGTTCATTTTTGCCAGATTAGACAAACCCCCAGCATATTAAAATTCAAATGAGTTGCAGGTATCAGCCACAAGACATTGCCCATCAAATGTTAGATTAATATGACAAGCTACTTTAAGACATTCAGTCTGTACTGACAAATACTGCTGTAACTGCACATATTTCATTATATTGTTACTAAAACACAACATTGGGATATTCTCTGATGGCTTACCAGTGTTCTATCCTGAAGCATGACTTCAACTAATTCATAAATCCAGTGCAAAATAAGTACATTTCTAGGCAAATTGCTCTGCTACCTACAAAGAATACACACAGAAATTCTTATTATTATTCTGCAACAGTGATGCTTAATTCCCAGTGTACTCACCAACCATATGCTATCCTTTTAGGCCTGCAAATGGCAACTGTAGGTAACTGCTCTACAATTTTAATCTTTTGAAATTATATTGCTTTTTTCCAATTCAAGGTTGCCAATGACTTTTCCACTATACTAAAGAGAATTGTTCTGTAATAGGAGTGCTATACTGCAGAATACCAAGTGTTTTTGAACTTCCATATACTCTATTGTACATCTTATTGCTGTACCAGACCAGGGCTGTCATCCTTCTGACTCATAAGGAAGAAGAAAAACAAACTTCTGGATCACTGGTATCCAAATCGAAGTCTCCACAAAAAACAAAAAACAAATGAAGCAACACAGCAAGATAGAAAAAATTCTTTTCTTTACTGGATTCTGGTACCTCGGCCTTCGCCTTCACATGGAATAATAATGTAAAGCACAAACCAGTATAAATACACACCCCACATAATCAATCATGTCAATTAAACAATTAATTAATCAAATATAAATATATCACTTCTTAAAGAAATATACATATATAAATATGTATACACGTGTATATACATATAATATATACACATATATAATATGATAACATACACATTGTGCGCACACAGAATACAAAAAAATATATAAAAATTTTATATCATACATCTAAATTCATACCATTAGGAAATAATGTTCCATAGTTTACAATAAATCTAGATTCCATATTCAATAATTTTGTTTGAAAATTTATATTGCTTTCTCCCATTCCCCATGGTCTTGCCAGAATACTAAATTTGAAACCAGTTTTTTCTCCATTGTGAAATTGATGAAAGTGGCTTGCAACTGGACTATCAAGTCTACTGTTCCTAATATCCCCCAGATGTTCCAAGATTCTTAACTTAACCCTACGTTTCGTTTGTCCTATGTACCATTTTTAACACAATTACACCCAATAATGTATACCACCCCGGAGGAATTGCAGTCAAAATGATCTAGTGCATGGTATATAACCCCATTGATTTTACGACCATCAAAATTAATAATTTTATCACACACCTTGCATTTATTACAAGCAAAAGAGCCTGCATTTACTTCCCTATCCTTCTTGCCCTTACTTCTAACTAATTCTATCTTGCTGTGTTGCTTCATTTGTTTTGTTTTCATAAGGAAGAAGGCCTGAACATTCTCTATACTCTCTGTTTTGAACTACATAATGCCATCTCCTATACGATGCTCTGAGACAGAGCACCTTCCACTTTAATTCATGTGATCCTTATCTGCTTGTTTGTTCTGAAAAAAAAAAAATGTTTTGTAATAAGAGGTTACAGTAGAACCAGAACTCCTTTTGGACAGCCAGCCAATTATTTTTCATATACAATATACAATTTCCACAAGAAGGTGAGCAACAACTTGCTGCTGTCTGTCAATCTTTGAATTTCCAGTTCAAATTTACAGAAGCTGGTTAATGCTGTACAATCATATAAGTGTTAATCAATATTTAACAGTTGCAAAACACCCAACTTTCTTGCCTTTTCCAATTGATTTGCTAAGCATTCCATTAATTGGTAATGCAATATCCAAGGTCTGATACAGCTGCAGGTGAATTTCCTATTTTCCATCGAATCATCAAGATTTTTCTTGAAGAGTGCTAATTAGGAGCTTTGTTTGATATAGGTAGGTAGTTTATTCCAGAGTATAGGAAGTCTCTGGGACAGGAATCTATCCCTCTGGCATGTTCTGTATATTGTGGTGACAAGGTTTAGGTCCCTCGAGCATGTAGCTCAGAGGGATAGGGATTTCTTTAAGTGGATCATGTCCAACAGTTCTGGGTCTGACATAGCTTTGTATGTTAGACAGATATCACCTCTGAGTAGGCGATATGTGATGGAGTAAAGCTGAAGTTTTTTGAGACGGTCTACATAGGGCATCTGTTTGAGGCTGGTAATCCTTTTTGTGAGGTATTTCTGTGGCCTTTCCAGTTGTTGTAGATGTATTGTGAGGTACATAACAAAAGGGACGTTGTATTCTATAATGGGTCTAATGAGTGATGAGTAGAGGGGAACAATGACCTTTTTTTTTCTGGATGAGAAACCTTTTGTGATTAGGTGTGCCATATAGAAAGATTTCCTGACTACCGTGGCGATGTGATTATCAAAGGAGAGACTGCTGTCCACCTGTGTCCCAAGGTCTCTTATCACACTTTCGGTGTTAAGTATACTACCGCCTATGTTGTAGTTCATGGCTACAGAGTTTTTACCAAAGGGGATGACAACGCACTTTTTGGCATTGAGCTTGAGGCCATGGCTTTGACACCAGGCATCTGTCTCAGTGAGGCCCTTTTGTAGGATGTCCACATCATTAGGAGTTTCGATTATGGCTCCTAGTTTGCAGTCATCTGTAAACTTCATTAGCCAAAGACCTTCTGTGTTAGCCTGTACTTCAGAGAAGTAGATAACAAACAGGAGAGGACCCAGGACTGAACCCTGTGGTACTCCACTTGTCACTGGTCTGAAGTCGGATTTGGAGTCTGCTACTTTCACATTGTGGGTTCTGTCAGTGAGCCAGTTGGCAACCCATCTTGTGACATAGGGATTTATACCTAGTTTAGTGAGTTTATCTATAATTCCAGAGTGGGGGATGGTGTTGAAAGCCTTGGCAAGATCTAGATAGACCGTGTGAATCACCCTACCCTCATCTACAGCTTTGGTGACTGCTTCAAAGACGTCTATCAGGTTTAGGAAACATGATCTGCCTTTTACAAATCCAAACTGGGTGGGGCCCAGAGGTTGGAGATTACCAGTGTCTTTGTTTATAAGTTCCATGATGATATGTTCCATGGCCTTGCAGACCAGGCTCGTCAGGCTAATGAGGCAGTAGTTCTTGGGGTCCGTGGTGGCTCCCCCCTTGTGGAGTGGGATAACATGAGTTTTAATACTGCAGATGTATACATTAAACAAAGTAATGAAAAAATCAAAAATAATTATATGATAATAGATAACTATTCCATTATGTCATAGGTATTTTACTCAAATAATTTGTTTTAAAATTCAGTTATGAGCTTAATCCTGGAAGTCTGTATGTGTGCAGGATAAATATCATTCAAATTCAGTACTTCTTGAGTGTTTATTGGGGAGAGCTTTCCAAAGAGTAGATGCCTGAGAGGAGAATGCATAAATTATGAAATTATACAGTTGTATATACTTGAATGTATATGGCTGATGAAATACCTTCCTGTGAAACAATACACAGCTATTTATTAATATGTATTTAGTTGCATTTTTCTTAAGTCTGCTCATGCATAGGATTGGAATAGTGTGTTATCGCTAAAGTTGGAATTGCTAGAAACTAATTCTTCATGCTTCTGACTACAATCCAACTTGTTTTATTGTCAAAAACTAGCTGTATAGTTAGTAATGTCTATTTTCCTGGTTAACATTCCTAAAGTTTGTGACTGCTTTTACTTGTATTAAGACATTACATGTGTATTGTGTATGCAGCCTCAACCGTCCATACTAGTAGCTTGAAGACTGTTTTCTTTTTTTTAAATTTTATTTACTTAAACTAAGTATAAGACTTGAATTAGTTCAAATACCAATACCTGTGATGTACATAATTGATATATATTGTCTTTATTCTTCTCTGTCTTTTCCTAACTACCTTCCCATAAGTTACAACCTAAATTAATAATATCTTGTATTTCTCTTTTTTAACAGTCACCCTACCAGTGTTTCCCTTATTTCAACCTGATACCGCAGCACTAGCAAATCCAGTGCGACAAGTGAATAGCTCAATAAAATACACCTCCTGACTCCATGGAGATTGCCCACCAAGAACAAATAGCACAGGTTCTAAGCTAAAAGAAGCTGTACCACTTACTTTACTCAAGCATTTGATTTTTGACCTAGTAGGGGCTGGTCTGCACACCACCAGAGGCAAAACTCAATGCTCGTTTCTTACCTGTACCTTCTTTGTCTCACTTTCTCTGCTATTAGTCCACCCCTTTTCACTCCCTAGACATATTCGATACTCTGTTTAAGGTACTGCTTTTAACAAAATATTTATTTTACCTCAGTTACTGCAAGTATCTTTCTCCATACTATTACTGATTGTTTTTACAGTAGTCTGATCCCACTTACTTTTTCTATTTCCTTGAATCTTGGCTCATCCTTCTCCATTCCCCTATCCCACCCCCATTCCCACCCACCCCCTCTTTTGTTAGATTAATACTTCCCTAGACCAGTCCTTTTAACACCATCACCCAATCAACTACCCCATAAACACACACAATCTTTAACTCCTAACTGCCAATAGTACTCTTCAAATCACCTAATCTTCTTGCTTATTTCAACTATATAAACATTATCTCAGACATATATTTAAATATAACTCACCCTACAAACTATCCAACACTATACTAGTATTACTATTTATCTTTTCTTACAGCACTGCTCTACTCATATTCCAGCCTACCACTCTCCAGAACATAAAATTCCCATCACTTTCAAGAACTCCTACTCTGAGTATATCATTATAATGCAATAGCATTAGCTTCTCAGATATCTCATCATCTCTATTTAATTATAGCAGTGTATACACTGCTAAATTTAAAGTCCTTCCCAGCAATAAGAACTTCAAAATAACTCTTTCTATTCTAGCCAAGTCTCCCTCTAAAGCCTACTACTTTAAACATCTTAGAAATCATCTGTTGTTACTGTCTCAAAACAGTGGCATACACCCTAACTCTGTCCCTTCCTTCTCTACAAATGCCATTCATACCACCTCACCCTTCTTTTGCTCACCCAATAACACTCGAAACCTATTTATTATAACAATCAACATACATAGTATTTGCAATAAAATTTACAGAATTTGAAGCCTGGCTCTCTCAGTATAAACCAAATATCATAGGTGTTACAGAAACATGGCTAAAGCCACAAATACAAGATACTGAAATAATTCCAGCTGGTTATAATATTCTTCACCACTAAGTAGGAAAGGTGGGTGGTGTGCAACTTTATTCCATCATAATTCCTTATCCATTATATCCTATCCCAAACCTGTCCGAACCTTTGGAAACATCAAATTTCTTTTAACATCACTACAAATAAATAAAACTAAGCAACTATTCATAGCTGTACTATATAATCCCCCTGGCCACAGCATCCCTATTCTCAAAGATGTTCTATTATGGACTACCCATATCATATCTCAGGAAACTATTATTCTTGGGGACACTAACATTAATTGGAAAAATGTAAATTAAAACTCCCCTGACAACAGTGTTAATCTATATTGATACACCCAACATGTTATAAGCCCTACTCGAGTACAAAATGACCAACCAGAACCCACCTTGGACTGGATCCTAGTTTTAGATCCACACAAATACTCCAATACTGGTATCCTTTCTGACATCCTAAGTGACCACTCACCTGCTTTTACATATAGAACCCACATTCAAGTTCCCAAACCCCATTCGTGCAGAACATCCAGAAACTTAACTAATTTCTCCCAAACATCTTTCTTTAATACCCTAAAAGCCAAAAATTGAAACCCATTTAAAAGATTACCTGTAGAAGAAGTTGTAGACTATTTTAATAAGGTCTTTCTTGATACCCTAAATACTTTAGCCCCCATTTGATATAAAAGAACAAAACTTAATCATGCTCAATGGCTTATAAAACCTACTAAACAAATTATTCTCTCAAAGGATTGAGCCTGGAAAGAATGGCTCAAAAACAAAAATTCTGGAAATCTGTCTCTTCTATCCTTAATCCAGGAACCATACAAAACTCATCACCCTTCCCTTTTAAAGACCTACAACAAATGGCTCATATCTTCAACTCCAGTTTTATTCATAGCATCCTTAAACTTGCAAATGAACTGTCTCCAGCAACAAATAACTGCCCTAACAATAAGATTAATACCTCAAATCACTATCAGAAGGAATACAGCTTGGATCTCTTACTCTATAAAGATAACACTAGCAACCTTCCAGAATTGCTAACATTCTCCTTAAAAACAGTGCCCACCACTCAAGTATTTAAACTACAAATTAAACAAAAAACATGTTCCCTCTCTGTAGATAACCTCCCCTCTGAATACTTGAAACGTAGTGCAGAAGCAATAGCCTACCCCATTAGCATTCTAATTAACCGATCCATCTCTGAATCCACCGGCTTTCAAATTTGGAAGAAATCCATAATAACCCCACTACATAAAGGTGGTAATACCAATGATTTAACTAATTATTGACTGATCTCCATTCTCAAACCTTTGTCTAAAATACTAGAAAAGTGTATACATACTCAACTACTAAAACACCTCACTGACAATAATCTACTCACCCGTACTCAACACGGCTTTCTCCCTGCACATAGTACAACTACTGCCTTACTTTCTTTTACTGACACTGTGAACAAAGATCTGGATGCTGGTGCCTTAGCAACAGTAGTCCTTCTAGACCTATCCAAAGCTTTTGACACTGTGTCACATACTAAACTAATACAACAACTAGCAACACTAGGATGCTCCAAACAAACCCTTACTTGGTTTACCAATTACCTGGACAATAGACAACAATCTGTGAAATGGCAAAATAATCAGTCTGGTTACCTGGTCAATAAGACAAGAGTTCCCCAGGGGTCCATTCTTGGACCATTGCTTTTTAATGTATTTATAAATAATCACCACACAGTCTCCCTTCAGAGCTCACTCATCCTATGCATGGATGATTCTACCATCATATCCTCTTCTAGAAATTTGCAAGACCTTATAAAAATAACACAAAATGCAGTCTCAACAATAGAGGCATGGCTAAATGAAGCACAATTACTTGTAAATCCCTCAAAAATTAAGTTACTAGTCTTCTCATCCAAACCACCTCCACAAGATTTTACAATTTTCTCCCAAAACAAAACTGAAATAGAAGTGGTGAATACTGCACAATTACTGGGCATTACTATAGCATGACAAACTATCATTTGAACAACATATACTTAATGCAATAGAAAACACATTTTAAATTAGATGAACTTTATAGACATAAATGTTATATAGATATTCCCAAGAGAACAAAACTGGCAAGTACTCTCCTACCCCATTTGCTCCTCTATGGCTTCCCCATATTTACAAACCTTCACACATCCCTAAATAAATTACAATTATGCTATTATAAAATTGCTAAATTTGCATGTGGCCTAATAAATCACACAAACCATTGTCAAGCCATCAAGATATTGAAATGGCTTGGGTTCCTCCATTACCTTATGTACACCCAACTCACTATTGCTCATACACTGATATATAACCCATGAAACTGCTCTACACTTTCAGATATCATACAGACCTACATCCCCTCAAGGAATCTTCAGTCTTCTAATAAAAAACTTCTATGTGTGTTCAAACCCAACAAGAGAGCTGGAGAAAGTTAATACTCCTACTCCACAGCAAAATTATGGAATGACCTACCCCCCTGTATTACACTACTTGATTCCATAAAAACCTTCACATATACACTTCAAAAACACTTTCTTGAAAACCAAACTTGCCTTTGTGCCTAAACCCAAAGACCACCATAGCACTAATCCTGGGATGCTGCTGTACAATTTGACTATTTTGTTCATAACTGACAACTGTATAACTGATCTGAATCTCCTTCTCTGTCTTGTCTCTTACAATCAATTACTTGAATTTTAAATCTGTCTTCTATCAGAGTGTATATATGAATGGATTGCTATAAACTGCTGTTCTTACAGCAAACAAAATGCTATTAAATTATTGTATATACAATACCAGTACCTAACCTGATTGTAAAACAGTTTACTTTGTGTAATACTAATTACTAAAGTAGTATATTTTTTTCACTTTTCTATTATTGTAAATAATATCACTTTGTAATGACCTTTAATGTAATTGGAGGTTTTCTCCTCAGGCCTTCACTGAAAATGGGTTTCTGAACCAGTGGACTTTCCTGGTCAATAAATAAATAAATAAATACATGATCTGCATGAGCCACAATACACAAGTAGAAGTCCTTGTGAGCTATATGCAGTGCCAGTGACAGTACACTAAACATTCTGTGAAACATTATTGCATCTGCTTATTCTTCAGGTATAAAATTTTAATGTTCCTATTGTGGAAGCACCTATTGTTATGTTTATGAAAACCTTTTTGAACACTTCCTTTATTTTTCTGTCTCATTTAGGCTAATAGCCAAACTTGTTGAACAATTCTGGTCTAGCTGTAGGATATTCCAGTTATATATGTTAATATAGCAATAACCCATGCCTGGGTGTGGGTAATGCTGGATTTACCCACGGTTGGTGTGGTTTGGTCACGAGGGCGAAGCCCAAGTGGCCAAACAAAGCCAACCGTGGGTAAATCCAGCATTACCCACACCCAGAAGTGGGTCATTGTTTTTATACAATGACAATATTTAAGAAAAAAATAATTACTTTTCTTAAATAATGGCATTGTATAATGCCTGCTTGCTGCCCTTCCGCAACTGTCTGGTATTCTGCTGCAGTTCTGATGTACTGCGCATGCGTATGCCTACGCAGTACATCAGAGCTGTGGGCAAAACAATGGAGAAAGCAAGATCTCTGTTGCTTTTTACAAACTGTTTCGCTATGTTAAATGGGTTCAACATAGTAAGACAGCTTTAAAATAAGCAATGGAAATCTCTGTTGCTTATTTTAAAGCTGTCTCACTATATTAAGCCCATTTAACATAGCGAGACAGTTTTGAAAAAAAGCAACGGAGAAAGCAAGATCTCCGTTGCTTTTTACAAACTGTTTTGCTATGTTAAATGGGTTTAACATAGTGAGACAGCTTTAAAAAAAGAAACGGAGAATCTCTGTTGCTTTTTTAAAGCTGTCTCGCTATGTTAAACTCGTTTAACATAGCGAGACAGTGTTGCTGTAAGAGTTAAAGTAATGGAAAAAGTCTGGGCGACCGGACCTTTTTCCATTACTATAACTCGGATTTACAATGTGCACGCTGACCAATCAGCCTGCACGTTTTTGAATATTAATGGGGGGTCATTGTATAACATTCTTTATTCCATCTGCATCAGCCCTATGGGCCAATAGCAGAGCCCACTTCCAATCATTGGTGAAGTTTCTCTGTTAGCGTGTCTGCTTGCTATATGAATATTGGACTTAAACATTTCAACCAAATTGTTCACTTCCTCATTAAGGAAGCTTGTGAGTAAAGCTTTTCTTTTTTAATCATGAACAAAGGCAGTGTAATGGAGCTCAAGTACAATATCCCTTCACCTAATTATTTTTCAAAAAAAGGAGGATACATAGTTCCATAATAATGCCCAGAAATACTGCCAGAATTCATATAGCCTTCAAAATGCATAATTCTTAGTACTATAATGAAGCCCAGAATTTCTACCAGAATTCCTATAGTTTACACTTTTGGAAAGTCTAATAACATTCTCAGTTATATAAACTAGTGCTTTCAAGAAATGTATGTGGTCAAAATCTGAACCATACTTAGACTCTTAAAAATAAATAAAATAAAATAAAATAAATATTTGGTACTATTTTTAGAAAATAAAGACCATTTCAATGTTTTTTTCAAACAATCTAAGGAATCATAAGACAGCTCACATTTCTATAAAATATTCTCTTCAAAGTACACCACACCACTAGTAACTTTGCATAACATGTTGCCATAGTAGACCCTGTGGCACTCCCTCTACTGGAGTACTGACAACTAAAAAATACCTACCTACCTACCTATATATATATATATATATATATATATATATATATATATATATGTGTGTGTGTGTGTGTGTGTGTGTGTGTGTAAATATATATATATATATATATATATATATATATATATATATATAAATATATATATACGTATATATAGTTTCACTTTATAATCTCTAAATACTAAAATACCATATTTTAGTATCTCAAGACTATAATTTGAAAGTGCAGTTACATGAAACTGCATAATATCGAATGCAGAAATGTTGAGTCCACCGTTGTGTTGCCGCATTTCTCACGTGCAGTGCAGTTTGTGGATTTAGCTGGGGATTCAAGTAAGTGGTGTTCTTGTAAGGGTATTGGTTAGGGATTTTAGTGTGTGTGAGTGTGTGTAGTGGTGGGTTTAATGTGTTTGTGTGTTTAGTGTGACCTCGGAGTTAGTATTTATAAGTAGTGGGGTTGTGGGGTGCAGGGAGGCTTGCCCCCTCCCCCGCTTATAGTAGGGTAGGTTTGTTTGTTTGTTATGTTGTTTTGTTTGTTGTAGTGTTATTAGGTAGGTGTATGTGTGCTTGTTTGTGTGGTGGTGTGTGTATGTATATGATCTCAATTTTGAATTTCGCGGTTGTGGGTGTCGTTTTTTTTTGGCTTTCGGCTTTATAGTCTCGAGATACTAAAATTCTGTATTTTAGTATTTAGAGATTATAAAATGAAACTATATATATATATATATATATATATATATATATATATATATATATATATATATAGGGGTCCCCTTCAGATGGTTGAACTTTTAAAAGATTGACTTTCATATGGTCGACACCATATGATCGAACTTTTAAAAGCTCGACCGATGTGAATGGAGATCTCCATACAGTGCAGAATGGGAAGATTTCCCGTTACTTCAATGTAGTGCGATCTCGGAGTTGGTATATTTAAGTAGCGGGGGTGTGGGGGTAAACAGAGTTATTTTTTTTTTTTGGTGTGCTATGCTGTTTACTTTAAATAGCTGATGTGTCAAATGTTTGATCATATGGTCTCAGCCATATGAAAGTCGAACATTTGGATTGTTGATTATGTAAAGTAGACCTGTATATAGATATAAATATATAGATATATATATACATATATGCACACACACATGTGCGTGCGTTTGTTGATCAATATTTGTTCTGTACACGCAATAACAAATCTGTATCCCACAACAAAACTGGTATTGTCCCATGCCATAAAATGCTCACTCTGCTGGCATAATGGTAACAGTACAGCAGAGCCTGACATGCATACTAATCAAATGTTTGTATCTAAAACTTGCAAAGCTTTTTTAATCTTATTGGGAAACTTAAAAGCATCTTTAATATAAGACAACTAATGACTACAGACAGATTTAGAATTCTATCCAAAAACATAGAAACTCCATCTAACTTAAAGCCAATTTATGAGACTTTAGGGTGGATCATTCTCATTCTCATGGACCATTGCTATGCCAAATATCACACCTATTTTAGGATTGTGTACTGTAAAAAAAATGCACATTTCATAGAAAATAATTCATCTCAATGTGGGCTTCATAAAACCAGATATCAATCTGTCAGTTAAAAGGTTCAAAGGTAAATACTAGGTTGATTGCTCTGAAGGACAATTTTAATCCTTGTCAATAGTTCGTGGTCAGAATAAAAACCCTGTACCTTGCGTTTATAAGTGAAGACTTTAACCATTATACTAAGTGTACATTTTTTTAATTAAAGAACATTACAGAATCTCCATACACAGTTTGAAATGTTTTCATACAATCTTTTATATATTGGAACAGAATTCAACATGGATTGAAGGACCTGAAATTCAAACCTGCAACTCTAAGCTACTTCTACATTCTAACCCGACACCTACCTGCCTAGCTAATCCATCTTGTCTTCCCTTGCTGTGCCTCTGTTGCAGTTATATTTTACATAACTTTACAATAGATAGTTACCCCATTTTTTTGTCAAAATTCTTAGTATCTGTTAATACTGAGAATTTCCTTTTTATGCCTTCATAACACATATGGAAGAATCGTTAGACATTTAATGTAAAATCTGTGTTAATTTACCAGTCAGACTGTAAAACTTACATCTAGGTTTATCTCTTAAAATCCCATTAATATCAGATACATACTTGGCTTCAGACACTCCGATAATATGATGGATAGTTTATAACTGCTAGGTTTCCTCACAACAATGTTTTTATGTTATAATGCTGAATTTGATCATTTATTGTTACCAAACAACACTTCAAGATTTAAATAATGTGTTAAACTTTTCAAATCATTAATGGTGTGTACTAACATGGGACACCTCAAAGGCAGAAAAGACAGACTTATTTTGCAACAATAATACATTGTTCTTATTTATTTATTCACATTTGTTATCCAGAGTCACAGGAGAAAGATTATATACTTTAAATACTAATGGGATTATTAATTCATTCTATAATGCCCCCCCTCCCAGCCCGGTTGCTCTCTTTGTGGATGTGGGGTCATTTATTGTGCTGGTGATTCAGTTGAACAACTTATGCCCAAATCAGCTCTTAGACCTGGACAGGCTCTAACATCCTATGTGTTATTTTGTGAAATTACTCTATATTCTGATAATTTCTGTTGTTCTTTTCCTTTTGTTTTTTTTTTTAAATGTTCTGCTATAAATTAATTTCAGCAAGTTTCAGCAAAATTGTCAATGGTGATTGTTTGTGCTTCCTCTTTGACATATTGTTGTTGTGGTTGTTGTGTATCACTATTCACGCTGTCAGTTATGCCAGCTGATATATTGGATTGGTTAGAGGGAATGTCCTTATTAATAATCACATTATCCTTAGTTATTGAAGTACGTTAGTCCCTATGCTCTCAAAGAATTGTTCTTTATGTTTTCTGTTCCTTAATATAGAATCCTCTTTAGTTAACTTCTCATTGATTACAGTAATTTGTGACCTCTGAGCAGAAAGATGCTAACCACCTTATCCATAGTTACACTGATAGCTTTTTCAAACTGCATTCAGCTCATGCTCACTAGATTAAGAAGGCAGATTCACATATGATAAAAACATGGAATGAAAATATCTGTTTATCATGTTTCAGAGGACATTAGGAGAGAAGACAAGAAGGAGCACTGGATTTTCTGGAATACAAGTGGCAGTTAATCCTGCAGGTGTACAGGTATGCAGGATTACATGCACCTGTAGAATGGTATGTTTAAATGCAATTTAGTAGCTGCAAGACACTCTTTCATTTGTTGAAGGCACTCAGGTGAAAATGTGTTTAAAGCTTCAGCAGTTTAATATAGCAATAACCCACACCTGGGTGTGAGTAATGCTGGATTTACCCACGGTTGGTGTGGTTTAGTCACGAGGGTGAAGCCCAAGTGGACAAACAAAGCCAACCGTGGGTAAATCCAGCATTACCCAAACCCAGAAGTGTGTTATTGCTATTATAGAATAACATTATTTAAGAAAAAAAAAATTACTTTTCTTAAATAATGGCATTGTATAATGCCTCCTTGCTGCCCTTCCGCAGCTGTCAGGTATTCTGCGGCAGTTCTGATGTACTGTGCATGCATATGCCTACGCAGTACATCAGAGCTGTGGGCAAAAGCAACGGAGAAAGCAAGATCTCCGTTGCTTTTTACAAATTGTTTTGTCATGTTAAATGGGTTTAACATAGTGAGACAGCTTTAAAAAAAGCAACGGAGAATCTCCATTGCTTTTTTTAAAGCTGTCTCGCTATGTTAAACCTATTTAACATAGCAAGACAGTTTTGAAAAAAGCAACGGAGAAAGCAAGATCTCCGTTGCTTTTTACAAACTGTCTCACTATGTTAAAGGAGTTTAACATAGCGAGACAGCTTTAAAAAGCAATGGAGAATCTCCTTTGCTTTTTTAAAGCTGTCTCGCTATGTTAAACTCGTTTAACATAGCGAGACAATGTGAAGCAATGGCGATCTTGCGTTCTCCGTTGCTGTAAAAAAAGAGTTATATTTTGGAAAAAGTCCGGGTGACCGGACCTTTTTCCATTACTATAACTCTGATTTACAACGTGCATGCTAACCAATCAGCGTGCACGTTTTTGAATATTAATGGGGGGTCGATGTATAATAACACATTTATTCAGGGCTTTGCAAAATGAGTTCAAAAGCATGTTTTGATGAAAACAGCACCACAAACATTCCATCATTAAAGGAATGTCATGCCATGGCACAGTTAAGAAAAAATTCAACTGTGAAAGGACACATTAAGCAATGCCCTCCCTAAAGGTCATGCCCAGATGACATATATTATATTTTGCTTTATAAAAGTAACATTGCAACGTAAGTTTTCAGACATATTGTTA
The DNA here is from genome assembly GCF_019279795.1 of Protopterus annectens. Classification (NCBI taxonomy): domain Eukaryota; kingdom Metazoa; phylum Chordata; order Ceratodontiformes; family Protopteridae; genus Protopterus; species Protopterus annectens. Next base: position 549,490,641 of record NC_056737.1, read on the forward strand.
AGATTCAAAGGTAGAGAAGAGAGGTGATATAGCAAAGAATATAATGGGCAGATATTTATAAATTACCTCAGACATATTGTTAAGATTTAAAGGTAGAGAAGAGAGGTGATATAGCAAAGAATACAATGGGCAGATATTAATAAATTACCTCAGTTCTGCATTGACGTCAGTTCCACATTTGATTTTTTTTTTTATCTCTGAATTTTACCTGTCATTTGCAACTCTTTAAATGATTATTACTTGGTAACAGAATTCCCGATTTTTTCCATTCTTCTCCCCTGCAATACCTCCCAGTTAATAATTTCCTTCATGTTCTTCTAAATAGCATAATTAAAAGTATAAGCGTAGATCCTGTGAAAGAAACAAAGTTTCAGAAAACATATTCAGCCATTTGTATCTATGCAGAGTAATACCTCTTTTAGCCTGTGCATGCTTCATTCAGAGATTGCCACATTTCAAGGGAGAGAATATTATAATATTGACTAATTTGGAGGAGAAAACTGCCTTTCTATTATGATACAAATATAAACTAACAAAATATCATAAACAAAGCTGATTGAAGCAAGATTAATTGAGTTTGGGGCACCTGACTTGTCTAAGATCGATCCTTATTTTTTGCCCACCTTCACCACCACTGACATGAGGTACCCATAGACATAATATGGGCTCATTTATTCACCTCTGAGTACAAGACCATCAGCCCATTCATTCCCAGTAGGGAAGCATTTGGGTAGTGGTAGTGATGCCATCATCAAAAGTGGATCATGATTTTTCTTATGCACTAGATCTCCCTGCAAATGACTAGTGTGTGTACTGGTCTTACCTAATAAATCAGTGAGTGAGCGAGAGCTGGTGTGTGTGTGTGTGTGTGTGTGTGTGTGTGTGTGTGTGTGTGTGTGTGTGTGTGTGTGTGTGTGTGTGTGTGTGTGTGTGTGTGTGTGTGTGTGTGTGATTCACCTTAGCTCTCTGACATTAGAGAGGGTAGTTAGCTTAGTGCTTTCTTCTTCTCACTATACCATGTTCAACAGGCAACCAAGACGTTCATCAGATTCAGAGTGCCTGGGTCATAGACAGTCTTTATTACTGTACCCCAGTGGAGCTAGTTCAGTTTTTTTAAGGAAAATCTGAGCACTCCTTTATCAACTACATATAAAAACAGCAGAACTAGAATTTGTTATGAAAACCCAGCTAAAACAAATGTTTGTTAATTACTTCTAACATATTTTTAAACATTTTTTCATGAAAACATAATTGAACTCTTGTATCTCTACCTGAAATATGGCCTAATTTGAGAACTGTGTAATTTAAAATGTCGTTTATTGTTTTTAAGTTTTGCTTTGCTGCAACTGTCTGTATGGACTTTTAATGTTGCTTGTTTTCTTTGAAGTGATTTTGATTATGTTTATTAACAGAAGAAGTGTTATCTTTTAAACCACCAAACATTTTATAGTTTTCAGACTCGTCTACATCATATTACAATATTTTGCATTTGGTATTTAACACTATTGCTTTGCTCTAATCACATAGAAAAGAGATTAGTCTATTTCTGATAAAAATGTTGCAAACCCATCAAAACAGCAATGCACATACAGATATTTAACACACTGTGCCTTTAAGCAAATAGCTTACCAGTGATATGCTTTAGATAGAAATATAACATTTTAAAATCATTTTTTTCAGATTTGATAAACAACTAATGTAACTCAATGGTCATGGTGAAATATCCAATTTGTTATAGGAGAATATTAAATTCTTTAAGATGGTATTATATAAAGTACTTGCATTGATGTGATAAATACCACTCCACTTTCTGAAGAATTTTCCCTCATCAAAGCACGCACACTACAGATGATTTCCATTGGCAGTCAATGATCTACTATGTGGCAAGAATAATTATATCAAGTAACAGGCACTCAATGATAAACATTTGACTTATGTTTTCTATGGCTTAAATGCAATTGAAATGATCAGTATTGCCTTCAACTGATATTTTATTTAATTATATGAAATTCCTGAGAGAACATGAGAGTTAACATAAGAAGAAAGCTTCATAATCCAGGGCAATGAATCATGCTTGACATCTGGCATTAAAATCTGCAGTCCACTGCTCCTAATCTTTGGAACATTCACCAAGTGGTCTTTCCACTGTCAAGCTGGATATGTACTTATTACGTTTAAGGATGTGAAAGCTGATAAAAATTGTCTGTTTAGCATATCCAGAATGGGAGCGATGCTTTTTCTAATCTCTTACAGTTTAATTCCTCAAATGTGTATCCCTACACTCTCAGTGATGGCGTTGGAATGGGTGGGCATGTCGTCCGAATATCTGTTCAGTTTTCATTCATCATACATCTCATACCCATTATGACAATTATTCCCATGGTAACATTCCACCACTGATGGTCACCAATCAGCAAGAAAAGTCTGTAGTAGGAGGCTTACTTTTACCTATTTAAAGAAATACCATCTTTCCTGTAAATAAGTAATTACATAAAATGGTGGTATTAGCCCACAAAAGGGAAGGAGAGGGTGAAGCCCACATCCCACACCCCAGCACAATGGGACAAACCTATGATGTAACCAAAGGTATGTTGGGGGCTAAACTTCAGCTCCAAAGTCTACTCAGAGATTTCTACCTTGCAAGCTGCATTCCAATAAATGCATGAAATGTGGCTTCCCCCTCCTTTGCAAAAAGGCCTTCTCCCTCCTCCTTTATAGAAATTCATCTAGCACTTATGTTCTATCCTTAACTTCTAACATCTCTAACTAATCACGTCTTTTTCTCTTCTCCTTTTATATACAATTGAAGCTTCTCAGTGTGCACCTTACAATCCTTCTTGCAATATATTTATACTTATGCCTATATCTATAGACATCTTTATCTATCTATAACTGTCTATGTAGAGGTACATAGATATAGACAGATGGATACAAATATATATATATATATATATATATATATATATATATATATATATATATATATATATATATATATATATATATATATATATATATATATATATATGTATATGTGTGTGTGTGTGTGTGTGTGTGTAAAGAGAGAGATAGATAAGATATGGATATATAATATTATCATCTTTTTTTTTCAGTAATAACTAATGTTCACCTTCTATGTCTTACATAAGCAACTTTAGTCTTTATATAAGTTGAAAAGGTCAAGGCCAACTTCAGTCAGACATTTAGCATCCAGTCCCTGAACCACTCAGGATCCCAGCCCTTGAAATCTGTATAAGGCGATTCTGAGAACCATACTAACTGAGTCTCCATAAATATCATTCTATTAAAATATTTTCTCAACTTTTTGAATTATTTTTAGCTCCTAGCATTTGTCTCATAAATATGCCTTTTTATCGTGGACCAGAGAATCAATATACCAGGAAAAATGTACTTCATTACAAAAGTATTACAACTGTATATATATATATATATATATATATATATATATATATATATATATATATATATATATATATATATATATATATATATATATATATATATATATATATATATATATATATATATATATATATATATATATATATATATATATGTCTGTGATAGATGATTGACTTTTTGGAAACAAAAAAAATATCAAAGAAAACAAAGGATAATATTTTCAAAAACTCGAAGATCAAAAGAAAAACTAACACAAAATTCTACCTTTTTTGCATTGATTCAGGGGGTGGGGTCAAGCTCCCATGCACCACCCACACAACCCTGCAAATTGTATATGCCAACTCTGAGATCACACTACAGTGAGGAACAGGGTAAATTTCCCGATCCTCGCTGTACCACAATCTCCATTCAAAAGCTCGACCATATGGCATTTGAGTTTCTGAAACCTCAGTCATGTAATAGGGACCCATGTACATACATACTCCCATCATGGAACTCATATCAAGTAATCAAATGTAATTTCAGGAATGGAAAAAAAAAATGAAAAATGTTAGCTAAAACCACTTTTGATGAACAGCTCAACGATTTTGTTTTTGCAGGGGTCAAGCCACTCTGCACCTCACAACCCCCCCCCCCCCACAGACTTTTAAATACCAATTACATGGCTGCACAACAGTAGAGAAAAAAACAAACTCTGCTGTTGGTGAAAGTTATTTTGATGAAAAGCACTCACTCTTTTTGTGTTTCCCAAAATTACGTTTGATGATACGTGTTCCCCTCATGTAATCCTCCAGATGGGCTCTTTCATTAGGTTATGTATATTGTGATTTTTGAATTATTAATGCAAACATGAACATGTGATATGAGACACCTAAGAGGCATCAGTAGACTGTAACTGCAGAAAGATACAGCATCCCTCTGGTCTTATGGACAATTCTTAACATGAGCATATGATTTCCAGAGATTTCTATGCAAGGAGCTCCATGCCTTGCAAAATCAGTATAAATTAATCAGCGGAGCAGGTATGTTCCAGGTCAGAAAAATTAACCTCATTAACATTAGAAACTTAAGGTTGATATTAAATCCATCAACTACAAAAAAGCAACTTTAGACTGCTATTAAATATGCTACACTGAGGTATCAACACTGGTTTTCAGTCTCCTTGCCTGTAAAAGGTAGGGTAAAATCTGACAGTATACTTAATTACTGTTAAATTATCCCATTATATGACAGCTAGCTGAGCCTTTAGGTTAAAGTCTCTAACTTTTGACACTGGCTACCACTCAATTTAGGAGAACAGTGGTACTGACCTAGGCCTAATAGCAGCAGTTATTACATTAGACAAACTATCTGGTCAACATCCAGCTTTGCTTGATAACTAATATCTCCCCTTCAGTAAATCAAACAGCGAAACTAAAAATAAACAAATCATCTGGGAATATAACCTACCACTTGAAGTTTATAAACAAAACCTGCCCCAGGCCACTGGTTTATTGTGAGAAGTCTGTAATAATCCTTTAAAAAAGAGCACCTGTCGATTCTCAAAAGTACAATATCATGACTGCTCCATTCTGAAGTCAGAGACACGTTCACAGCATACTGATAGTTACTGTCATGTTTTATTAATAAACATCCACTGTAAGAAATTTTATGTAGGTTTTTGCCATTGCTCCTGTATGAAGTAGAAGGATCCCAGGATACGTCTGACTCCTTATATTTTGAGTTATGGTGAGATTCAGTTTTACACTCATTTTCTGAACAATGATGGATAAAAATTGTTGAATAATAATGAATTACTTCTTCTGAAGGTTTGAGAAAAATTAAGTGCTACTGTCATGGTAAACAGAACTGCATTACTATGTGAACTAAATGGTAACAATTGTGAAATAAGATAAATTATAAATATGCATAGATATTCAAAATTTAAACACATTAATCAAAAATAAACACTGTCTACTTCAGATTCTGGAGGATGCCATAGCTGCTATGTCTAAAGCTAAGCTCTTCCTAGTTCTTAATGTTATCCAAGAATACTAGCAAATGTGGCTTGCTGAGGCAAGCTCAAAAGTAATTACTGTTTCTTTATGGTATTTTGGTTATGTTCAGACTGAAAAAATTACTGTCTGCCAAAGTCCTCATTACTATACTTGAGATAAAAGGGCACTGTGGAATCAGACCACATGGTGTTACAAACCATATTCAGGAAATTTCTGCCTAATGCTTCAACAAAGATACTGATGCTATTATTGTCTTTGTCAATCTGTCTGTAAGTACAGTATAGGCTAGAGAAAAAGAATGCATGTATTACCGTTACCCTAAGTAGATCACAACTAGAAGAATGCAGAGAAGATATGATGGAGAAAGATCTGGAAGCTGTCTTGATTGTTTAGCTTCTACTTATTGCAGATAACTCTGCAAATTCTTTTGATGGTTTTCCACTACCTACTGCAAAAAAATTATCATTGCTTATCATCTATTTACATTCATTGAGAGCTAGAAGTACTTAAGGTCAAGTCAACAAAAGCCTGTAATTTACACTTGGTATGTGAAGAAGCAATGACTGGATCAACAGGCAGTGCTGAATTACTACATCTGAACAGTTATATCGATGCTGACTTTGGACATCCAAAAGGGATGCAGTATAACATATTTGTGTTTAATTCATCATACAAAAGTATGTACCTGTTGATTACAGGTCTATATTATAAGATCTGTGAATATCAAAAGCTAAAACATGCGAACGACCAGTCACACAAATCTTTCGTCAGGGAAAGCCTTCTCTTGGACGTTATGCGGAATTTGCCTTTTTGTCAAATGTAGAGCAATCTCTCAGAGTTGGCATATTTAGTTGGGGGTGTGAGGGGCAAAGCCCCCTTTTTGATTTGGGTTTCAAAGTTTTTTTTTCATAATCTTTCCATGTGTGGAAGTGGCTGTTTGCGGTTTTTAGGTTTCATTATTTACAGATCAAGCTTTAGGTATTCAACTACCTAAAATTTTGATCTTATAATATAAACCTGTTGATTACATCATCCTATCTTCTTCTTCTCTTTCAGCTGCTCCCATTAGGGGTTGCCACAGAGGATCATCTGTTTCCATTTCTTCCTGTCCTCTGCATATTGTTCTGTCACACCAACTATCTGCATGTCCTCTCTCACCACATCCATAAACCTTATCTTAGTCCTTCCTCTTTTCCTCTTACCTGGCAGCTCCATCCTTAGCATCCTTTTCCCAATATACCCAGCATCCCTGCTCAGCACATGTCCAAACCAATGCAATCTCGCCTCTCTGACTTTGTCTCCAAACCGTCCGACCTGAGCTGACTCTCTAATATGCTGATTCCTAATCCTGTCCATCCTTGTCATGCCCAGTGCAAATCTTAACATCTTAAACTCTGCCACGTCCAGCTTTCACTCCTGCCTTTTTGTCAATGCTACCATTTCCAACCCATACAACATAGCTGGTCTCATTACCTTCTTGTAGACCTTCCCTTTCACTCTTACTGGTACCCGTCTGGCACAAGTCACTCCTGAAACTCTTCTCTACCCATTTCACCCTGCCTGTACTCTCATCTTCGCCTCTCTTCCACACTCACCATTACACTGAACTGTTGATTCCCAAGTACTTAACCTCATCCACCTTCGCCACCTCTAATCCCTGCATCCTCATCATTCCTCTATCCTCCCTCTCATTCACACACACATATTCTGTCTTAGTCCTGCTGACCTTCATTCCTTTCCTCTCTAGAGCATATCTCCACCTCTCTGGGGTCTCCTCCACCTGTTCCCTACTCTCACTATAGAGCACAATGTCATCTGCAAACATCATAGTCCATGGGGCCTCCTGTCTGATCTCATCTGTCAACCTGTCCATCACCATTGCAAATAAGAAAGGACTCAGAGCTGATCCTTGATGCAATCCCATCTCCACCTTAAACCCATCTGTCACTCCCACTGCAGACTTCACCACTGTCACACTACCCTTGTACATATCCTGTACCATGCTTACATACTTCCCTGCCACTCCTGACTTCCTCATACAATACCACAACTCCTCTCTAGGCACCCTGTCATATGCTTTCTCCAAGTCCACAAAGACACAACGCAACTCCTTCTGACCTTCTCTATATTTCTTCATCAACACTCTCAGAGCAAACATCACATCTGTAGTACTCTTTCCTGCATGAAACCATACTGCTGATCACTAATCATCACCTCCCTTCTTAACCTGGCTTCCACTACTCTTTCCCATAACTTCAAGCTGTGACTGATCAGTTTTATCCCTCTGTAGTTACTACAGCTCTGCACATCACCCTTATTCTTAAAAATAGGTACCAAAACACTTTTTCCACACTCCTCAGGCATCCTCTGACTTTCCAAGATTTTATTAAACAATCTGGTTAAAAACTTCACTGCCATTTCTCTTAAGCACATCCATGCTTCCACTGGTATGTCATCTGGACCAACAGCCTTTCTATTCTTCATCCTCTTCATAGCTGTCCATACTTCCTCCTTGCTAATCTGTTTCGCTTCCTGATTCACTATCCCCACATCATCCAACCTTCTCTCTTTCTCATTCTCTTCATTCATCAACCCCTAAAAGTACTCTTTCCATCTGCTCAACACACTCTCCTTTCTTGTGAGTACATTTCCCTCACTATCCTTTATCACCCTTACCTGCTGCATGTTTCTCAGCTTGGTCCATCTGACTAGCCAGTTGGTACAGGTCCTTTTCTCCCTCTTTAGTGTCCAAACTTTCATACAGCTCTCCATATGCCTTATCTTTAGCCTTCGACACCTCTCTCTTTGCCATACTCCTCATCTCCTTATAGTCCTGTCTACTTTCTTCTCTGTCTGACAATCCTACTTCTTTTTCGCCAGCCTCTTCCTCTGTTTACTCTCCATTACTTCTTCAGTCCACCACCAGGTCTGCTTGTCCTCCTTCCTCTGTCGAGATGTCACACCAAGCACCTTTCTAGCGGTCTCCCTTACCATCTCTGCTGTAGTTACCCAGCTATTTGGTAACTCTTCACTGCCCCCCAGTGCCTGTTTTAACTCTTCCCTGAACTCCACCTCACAATCACCCTTTTTTGACTTCCACCATTTGATCCTTGGCACTGTTCTCACACTTGTCCTCCTCTTCTTGATCACCAACGTCATCCTACAGACCACCATTCTATTCTGCCTAGCTACATGTTCCCCTGTCACCACTTTACAGTTTACAATCTCCTTCATACTGGCCCTCCTGCATAGGATATAATCTACCTGTATGCATCTTCCTCCACTCTTGTGCGTCATCCTATGCTCCTCCCTCTTCTTAAAATAATATGTATTCACCACAGCCATGCCCATCTTTTTCACAAAACCAACTACCATCTGACCTTTTGCATTCCTCTCCTTAGCACCATACCTGCCCATCTCTTCCTCATCCCCTCTGTTCCCTTCACCAACATGTCCATTGAAATCCACTCCAATCATCATCCTATCAAATGTAAAAATATTAAGCAGAATCTACAACCTATAGACAATGATGGGAAAACACAGCAGAGATCCACAATATTATAGAGAAGTAAACGAAACTCCCAAACGCTGACACAACTAACAGGACAGGAAACTCACAGTAATTTCAAGAGGAAAAAAAAAGACTGTGAGACTTCCAAAGCTAGAAAAAATAAATAAATAAATATGCAAAGCCAACACATAAAAATTCTCCACTTTAGTAATAAAAAAATCAAGCCACTAAAAGAATAACCACAAATGTATAATACTTTCAATATGCGACCTCATAGAACAGCAGTCAAAACCACAACAGTTAAGAAGAGAATCAGTGCAAAACAGTGGCTAAACCAAACAGTTATGCATAAAACTACACATTAGAAAAAAAGAACACTGTCTACAAATGTACAATTCAACATTACATAAAAAATAAATGGAAAAAACTTCAAAGGAAAGAACAAACAAGCAAAACGTGGAAAACATATCCATAGTAAATAATTTCAAAATAAATAAAAATAAAGAAATGTTAAACATGCAGACATAACTGATGAAATGATGAATACTTATGGATAAAAAGAAAAAAAATCATCACAAATTTGTCTCTTTTTAAAATTCTGGCACCACATTTGTGATCCTCCTAACAATAACACTAACAATTCTAAGCCATTAGTACCTACTACTTCTGAAATTAAAGTACCCCATAGTAAACACAGGTAAAGTAATATTGACATCAAGACACACACACACACACACACACACACACACACACACACACACACACACACACACACACACACACACACACACACACAAATAAGCATAGTAGAAGTGAGGAATACACAACACCCCACATCCAAAAAAAAAATAAATCACATCTTTACTGCTATTGATGGATTATAAAATAGACAAGATTCCATTTGGCTGATTTTTGCTATCCAACAGTGACCTCCTTGAATACTGGCTTCTTAAGAAATCACTGTTGGACAGTCTGTATCTGTGCACCATCAGTGATTTTTTTTTAAGTTTATTTAATTTATTTATATTTTACAAGTTTGTGCAACTTTCACTGTTTTACCACTGTGTGACCATGACATTAATATATGTATTTAAGAGGGTGAGCGGGTGAACTACACACTTGAGTAGAGGGCTAGTACCCTTGCAAAAATACTTTTGAAAAGTATCTCACTGAGTTGAAGGTATGACTAGTTGATTTTATCTTGTGATCCTTTATAGACTTATACCGCATTGAGATATAGGTGAAGCCAAAAATACATTCATGCTTTCAGAATGGCCATTAACATTTGCTTAATAGTGAAAACATTCACTATGTAATATTGCCAGAAAAGCATTTATATTTAGAATGATTGCAGTTACAGCAATCAATGCATACAAAAATATATAATCTGTATGATTTGAAGGAGAGAAGTCCTACCTACAATCCAGATGAATGGGATTGGACTTGCAGCCCTGGCTCATAAGGAATTGATGAGGAAGAGGAGAGAAATGATGGTGCTGTGCCTGCACACCTTTCTGAAGTGAAGGGATGAAGATTATGTGGCAGAGGAAAGTATTGCTGCCATGCTTCCAGGTTCTAAAGAGCACAACAGAGTTTAACCCAGGCTGGGAAAGGGTAAGGTCATGGGGGAAGGATGTCTACAGAATTGAACTGTTACTTCTTACTGCAAAACTATGTGTGCACCTTGATGGTAGAGCATAAGGTAGGCAAATCACTGAGGTAGTGGGACATTAACCTCACAAGGTTAGAAGCCTGAGAATTAGCTTGGAACCAGCACTGGGTGGTAGGGCATAAACTCTACCTATCCATAATATGATGATCCCTCTGGTTAATCAGACCATTGCTGTTACTGGCCAATGAGTAGTGAATGGGTAAGTTGTGTGACTGGGGAGACATAGATGATGATCAGCAGGAGTTGTAGAAAGACAAAAAACATCCATCAAAATAAAATAAACTAAAGAAATAATTACAAACACAAATGCACAAACAAAAAAAATAATAACTGAAAATGAAGTAAAACATAAAATGCAAAGTTAAAAAAAGGACTCAAAACTAAATTATGATGCAAAATAAATAAATAATTGAACATTATTAAAAAAAATAGGTAAAAAACTTGGTATTACATAAAATTACAACAAAAAAACTTCTTCAAGAGTGCTAGATAAAGAAAAACTAAAGAAACAAGCAAAAAGCAATATGTTAAAAGGTGTAAAAAGGTAATTAAGCATTCTTCAATAAACATATACATCATATCATATTCATATTTAATAGCCTATTATCTAGCAAAATGAATACAGTTCAGTAAAAGGGGCTCTAAAATCAATGAGTGAAATACCAAAAGAAACTGTCAGGAGTGATTCGATGAGGCATTAACTTTATATATTTTACTTTAATTAATACTGAAAATAAAATGTGCTCCAAGCACCTATAAATAACAATATAACAAATTCACCCACAACAAGGAATGCAGAGCAAAGCATGATACAGATACCCAATACATATCTACAGCCACACAACAAAACATATAAAGCTCACTCACACACAGAATCCACAGAACTACATGATGCACAAAAGCAATAACCACAACCACAGACACATGCAAAATACAACAGAAATCAGTGAGTGAAAATGGCCGTAAAACATAAAGCAAAATCTACCTACTCACCTGGCTCTAGCCATTTAGTAGAATTAAGACTCAATTTAAATGTTAGTTATTTCATTCTAACTATCTTATCTCCAATATTTAAATTAATGTTCATTTCAACTCACACATCTTATATTCACATCATATTTACATTCCCTTATCACATTTCCAGTCTCATCAATTCTTACGCTTAAATTCCCATCTCCAGCAAATCTGTTCAGCTCAACAAACATTTGCTTCTCAAAGCCTCTCCTACTATCTCAACTGTGGAATTCATAGACATTGATTTATGGTTCTATAAAACAAAAACAAAAAAAAAAAAAAAATATATATATATATATATATATATATATATATATATATATATATATATATATATATATATATATATATACATATAATATAGATATAAATATATTATACACACACACACACACACACACACAAAGTCATATATATTTATTCATATATATATATATATATATATATATATATATACACACACACACACACACACACACACACACACACACACACACACACACACACACACACACACACACACACACACACACATCTACACATATAAGCATCTACATGCAATCTAGGAATTATACTTATGATTTTTAATTGCAATTTCCAGTGATAGTGATTGCTTGGATTTCATTATAATTTTCTAGTGTATTTATCTATATACATATGCATATAAATATATATATATATATATATATATATATATATATATATATATATATATATATATATATATATATATATAGCAGATTTTAGCACAGATTAGTTAATCTATCCCACTGTACCACCTTAGTAATGGGTACTAACCCTAATTCTAGCACTACCCATTCACTCAACCCTAAAACTACATCTCACCTTCATAAAAAAAACTTTCCTGTAACACTACCACTACAGAAGGCATACTCAGACACACAAACAATCACAAACACACGCACACACACACACACACACACACACACACACACACACACACACACACACACACACACACACACAGTATTATATCTATTCCCTAACCTAACCCTGACCTTACACATCATCAACATTTCCACCACTCAGCTATCCATACTATCCATATTAAACCACACCCCTTGCATTTGTTGAAGAAATGGCATTTGCAAAATGTGGAGGAACCATTTATAGATAGACACACACACACAAACACAAATATATATATATATATATATATATATATATATATATATATATATATATATATATATATATATATATATATCAAACAACAGATAGATCCTTCCTTTGTTAACTAGCACAACGTTAAAGCTCTATAAGACTAACTGATTGAATGTACCTCCTCAAAATAAATGTATGTTATGCACTAAGGATTTGAAGAACGCAATGAAAACTGCACCACAATCACCAAAAATAAAAATAATAAAACTGATAAAAAATATTCAAAAATACACAAAAAGAAAAACAGTCCTGTGGTCACTCACTTTTCCTCTCTATCCAAATAACTGAAGACACCTACAAAGCTGAACAAAAAGCCTTGAACACATCACTGATGAAATGATTCCATATCAAGTCTAATCAGACCCTCCCATCTAATCTAAATCACCCTATCAAAGAAAAAAAAATGAAATCAGTGAAAGATAGTACTGCATGCAAAATTCTACACAGGAAAAAAAAGACAACAGACAAAAATGAATAAATGTGGTTCTGGTTATAACAAGTAAAATATTTGATACTTTGCCTAATGAGAAATTCTTTTGGAATTCCTAGTTTCAGCACTTACTATTACACACAAAGGAAAGAAAATCTAAAAAGAAAAGGAGCAACAAATATTTATTATACTTCCTCTCTCTCTCTTTCTCTCATATTCTATATTTACTTTCCTTTTTGAGATGAGGTTTGTTGTATGAAAACTTCATTCTTCAGAAGTAAAGAAATCATTATCCTCCCTAAGCAATGGAAGTTATTTTAAATAAATCACATGAGTTATGTTTAGGAATCAAAAATTGGTTGATAAATTCATAGGAGATTACTAAGATAGTGGCCCTAGAGCTTTTACAAGCCTAGGCAAGTTAACCTGAAATCTCTCCATTTGTTCTTTTTTGGGTAGTTCACAGATTGATTTTTGAAGAGAGTGGGTTTGTGATCAACATCGGCTACCCCTGCCCATGAAGGACATGGGTGCCACACCAGAGGTGAATTTGCAGTCTTCCATCTAATTATCTAGATTGCATTTCAATAGGGTCAGTGAGAAGCTCTGTTTTATGTGAATATGAAGTCTATTTTAAAGAAGTAGCAGTCTCTAGGAGACATCTCTATCTCTCCATCATGTTCTTTTAATGTCACAGGCTAGGTTGAAATCTCTAGAGTGAGTGACTCTTGTGCCATTTGACTTGCGGGTGTGTTCAGCATTTCCATTAGACCAGGGTTGGAGATTGCCCTATAGTCCAGGCACAACTCAACTCTTAGCAGCCAATATGATACAGAGTAAAGTTTCAGGGCTTTCAACCTGTCCATGAAGGTCATTGGTTTGGAGTTCCTGTATTTTCTTAGTGAGAAACCTATGAGGTCAAATTCAGATTTCTATCAACATGTGTTCCCAAGTATCACACCACTGGATTAGAGCTCATGGTGGTGCTGTCAATATTGTAATTTGTAGGGAATGCCATTTTGACCAAGGGAATAATAATACCTTTTATTTGCATTTAGTTTTAGACTATGGCTTTGGCACCAATCGTCTATTTGTTTTAGCCCTTCATGGAATATGTTGAAATCACTGGGGACTTAATAATTGCTCCCAGTTTGTAATCATCAGTGAAGCAGATGAGCCAAAGGCCATCTACTTTGTTCTGGACTTTTGAGAAACAGATGCCAAAGAGTAAGGGGCCCAGCACAGACCCCTGTGGTACTCCACTAGTGACCGCTCTACTGGTTGAGGTGGAGTCACTAGTTTTGACAGACTATGTTCTGTTGTTGAGCTAATTGGCTACTCATCTAGGAACATAAGGGTCAATCCCTATCTGGGAGAGTTTCTCAATGATGCTAGATTGGGGAACTATGTCAAAACCTTTGGTAAGGTCAAGATAGGCTGTGTGCACTCTTACCTACATCCACCACTTTTGTGACATTCTCAAAGAAGTTTTCCAGGTTTAATAAGCTTGATCGACCTTTAACAAAGCCAAACTGGGTTGGATCCAGTGTTTGGAGGTCACCTACATCCTTGTTGTTAAGGTCCATGTTAGTTGTTTCCATGGACTTGCAGATGAGGCTTGTTAAACTTTTGGGTTTGTAGTTCCCAGGGTGAGTTGATGGCCTCCCTTTGTGTGGAGGATTTACTGTTGCTGTTCTCCATTCTGCAGGAACATAAGCAATTCTCAAGCTATGATTAAAGGGAATGCCAAGGGGCCCACTATTTCTCATTTTAGATTGTTTAGTAAACTGCCTGGAATATTATCTGGTCCCCTGAGGTCATATTTTTGGCTTTGGTGAGCACTGAGATGACCTGTTCTCTAGAGATACTAAGCAGAGGTCCAGTGTCATGTATGCTTTGGGATATGGCAGGGGGGTTAAGGCAGTGAATTTGGAGCTGAATCTGTCAGCTAGTAGGTTGGCAATAGCTTCAAGCATAGTATGAGTAATTCCATCTACAACCAGTTTGGCACATAGCTGGGCATTTCTTTTTAGACTTCAGATGTAGTTAAAGAATGCCTTAAGATTATCCTTGGCTAGGGATCTGATTTTCAATTTATAATGTGCTTTAGACGACTTTACAAGATTTCTGATTTTCTTTTTTATGCTAAAGAGGGAACTCTTCCTCTGCAGAGTGATATCCCTCTTGTTTTTGGACAGCAGTTTATTCCTCTTATTATATAATCTGTTTATGTTTGAAGTCCACCATGGTGGCTTGTTTTTATGGGAAGACCTGGTTTTCATTTGGTCAAATACAGCAGAGTTTATGCAGTCACTTAGTACAGGGCATTTTCCTACACTTCTGCATAGTGATCATTGATGTCTGTGATTGTGGGTGGTATAAAGCTTTTTATACCATCACTCAGAAAGCTGTAGTTAGTAATGTTAAAGTTTTTTTATAATTTTTGCTCATGTATGGTGTCAGTTTCAATAGATACTTTAAATGAGACTGATTTGTAGTCTGACCTAACCAGGGAGGGTATCACACATGGGGAAGTACAGCGACCCCCCCATGTTGATGACTACTATGTGCATAACATTAAAGTCCCTAGTGGGGATGCAGACTCTCTATTCCAGAGCATTTGTGATAACAAATCCAGGAACCTCTGGGTGAGCATGCTTTTGTTTGTTTGTGTATGTTCACAATTCTATGGAAAAAAAGTTGAAATCTCCCATGACTAAAGTGTTGAGCTGTAAGGTGAGGGATTACAGTAACTCAGGGTAGGTGATGTGATTATCCTGTTTCATGGCGGGGGATCTATAGCTAGGAATGATGTGGCATGGTACTTTCCCAATAGTTAATTGGACATGGAGTAGTCTGAGAGAGTCATGCTGTTTGACCAGTCTCGAAATGTATTTGGGTTTAATGAAGATGGACACACCTCCATCTTTGGTTCCTTCATGCTCATTTCGAGGTCTGAATATGTGGAACACCTTGTAGTCTTGCACACATGAGGTGCTCTCAGCAGTTTTGAGGCATGTCTTAGTAACTGTACTGACATCAGCATCCTCCAAGGTGAGGAGTGCTTCCAGGGAGTGTAGTTCCATGTTTAAACTTCTAGCAATAAGCAGCACTACCCTGAGTTTGTCTTCATCAGATTTTGTTACGTTGGAAAATTTGTTGTTTTAATATTGTCTAAAAAGACATTATGAGTGGGAAGGGCAATTGCCAGTATCCAAAAGCCTAGCAGGGACAGGTGCAGACCATCTGTAGCAAAGAAGTGAGGTCTATCTACCATATCCTTCCAAGTTGACAGACATTGGATCCCCCTGGACACCAAAAGCTGAACCAATTTTTGAAGTCAATCATTTTTTGATTATATTGTGGCATCATCCTGGATGAGATTAGGATACTGCTTAGGGCTAGGGACATACCTGTCTGGGACATATAATCAGAAAGTTTCCTTCATGTCTCTCTTCATATAGTCCAGAAAGGTACTTCCCAATTCATTTACTCCCACATGGACTACGCCAGAGTCATAACTGTACTTGCTGAGCGGCTTGAGTGCATGCATGATTTGTTGGATCCTGGCACCTGATAGGCAGTCGACCATGACCTTCTTCTTGTGCATCCTGTTGAGGGGGACATCTGTGTGTCTAACTATGGCATCACCTATGACCTGTACATTTGATGTGTTTTGCTTTATGAGATTATTTGTTGAGACATGGGTGTGTGTGGTGATATGTATAGTGGTTTCTTTTTGCTTAATGGCGAGTATGGGTGGTGCACATTTGGGAAGTCTCTTTTCTTTTGGCAGGCTTTTAGTAAGTACCTCCATGTATGTAGGTATATATGTTGTGACCTTATTTTAGGTGAGAAGTGAGGTTTGCTTGAGAGGTGAAGCGTGTGCTGACAACCTGTTTGATGTCTAGTTTGTCTACAGTGTATTTGCATCTCTCACATAGGGTGCTAGTTTGCTTTAGGAGTAAATGGTTGTCAGTATACATGAAGCAATTGCTACTTTGCCCCAAGTTGCCCATTTCAATCAAGCTGGCATGAGGAATGATAGGAAACTGTCCATGCACTGTGGCAGGATTTTTCTGGATGTGGTATATGGGAAAAAAGTGGGCTAGCTGGACTTAGCTGCAAACAGCAAAAATGAAGTAGTAATTCAAGTAAATACATTTAACAAAGTACAGTGTTGGCTTAAAATATATTTATGTTTTAGTTCTTTTTCAGTGGATGCCTTGGATGCCTTGGATTTCAGTGTAGATGCACTCCAAACCTCTGAGTAAAGTTGCCAAATGTTAAGCAGCTCTGGTGAGTGCAAACCTGGGCAAATGAGAGGCTCATATACAGGCAAAGTTAAACAGTTTTAAGACAACTATAAATGGAAAAGCCCCAAACTGAGCCTAACTCCAACAATCCCCAACTCAGATGGGTCCTGAGCTGCATACTACTGCCACAGTGGTGCAGGGAGCCCTCTTAATGTAAGGTGGCTGGCATAAGAGCACAGTGATGCCAAACAGTCTAGATTCAGCAGGTCTGAATCTAGCCTATGCTATGTAAGGCAAGGAAGCACGATTTCTAGATGAGAAGGAGTAAGGTCAAAGTGAGAGTGTTCAGTAGTATACTATTGGATGACTTGCAGTGGTACCAGCCTCTACACAAACTGGCAGCTCTTTGAGCAGTTGTGAACAGTTGGAGACTATGGAGACCATTTCCTAAAGAGGATTTTAAACTGGAGAGGTTGGCTTATATGCAAGCATTTGGAACCTCATTTTCAGGAGGCTTTTATACCAGCAGGATGAAAGACTTCTATAAAGTGAAACCCTCAGGCCAATCAGACAAAAACACAATAAGCTATTGACCAGTAATTCCCACCATGGATGGGTTTAATTTAGCTCTGTGCTCCCACCAGAGTACAAAAGAAGCCTCTTAATATAAAACAAACCATCTTTGAGCTCAAGTGCAGTAACAAATGCTTTATAACAGAAGGAGGAATTCCTTAAATATCAAGAATCTTTGGAAATAAGTTCACTAACCCTGTAAAATGTTCATAACACACAAAATCTTTGCAAAACTTGGAAATATTTGGGCAGACTCAGGAAAACTTTGGTAAACTCAAAAACAGTTTTTGCTGTAACAGACGAGGTTAGGAAATATCACATTACTGTTAAAAAAACCTAAGAGTAGTACAGTACAAAAACAGATGGATTTTTTTTATTTTTTAACAAATGCAGGCTGAAAACAGTGATAAATTCAACCAAATAAATAAATGCAGCAGAGGAGTGTTAAATATCACTGTTAAACAGAACAAGTGCAACAATAGATATACTTAAATCAGCTTTGCAGATCCAGATAGCTTTAGAAGCAATCCAAGTCTTGCAATCACAAGTGTCCAAGCCAGGTAGAAGGAAAGAAGGAAGCT
This sequence comes from Protopterus annectens, assembly GCF_019279795.1. Classification (NCBI taxonomy): domain Eukaryota; kingdom Metazoa; phylum Chordata; order Ceratodontiformes; family Protopteridae; genus Protopterus; species Protopterus annectens. The sequence goes on from NC_056737.1 coordinate 549,509,283, forward strand.
CTGAATAAATGAGCCTCTAATGTAATGAAAAGATATGATATGCTGTAGTGAATTAGAATATTTTAGCAAGCTTAACAAATAGGACATTACTGTCACACCTGCAAGACATTTATTAATTAAAATGTAAAGGAAGAAATAATACCCTATTTTCCTTAGATGAAAGTTGGAACTGATTTATACCTACAAAAAGATGAATATATATCCTTTACATGAACAACTACAAAAAGGTTTAGAATTTGTACAGATATGTGGAAGTACAAGTCTTCATGAAATTACTGTCTTAAAGCCAGTTATCTCAAGACACAGTATTACTGATAAAGTGATTTAAAACTATGGGCCACAAACTGTAGGTCCAGAATTTCACAATTTTGTGAAAATGTGGGAATTTATAGATATTACTTCAAGTCTCTGATAACAACAGAGTAATGGGCAAATGAAAGAAACAGTGCAAACTGAAAGCATAAATTGCCTACATTATTCTTGTATAATATTTTAGTAGTTTGTCTTAGACGACTCCTCCCTACTGTGGTCACTGGTAAATACTGAATCATTCTTCCAGTGCATTAGTGGATGTAAAGGAAATCTGAAGCATGTATCTGATAAAGAGTAAAAAAAAAAAAATAAAAGAAAGAATAACATGTAACGTTAGTTGCACATCAACATTTAGTGTTGATGTACAACTAAGCAAACTATTGCTGAGGTTGTGGTACAGTGGGGATAAGGGAATATTCCATTTTCCCACTGTGGTGCGATCTCGGAGTGAGACTATTAAAGTAGGGAGGTGTGGGGGGTGCAGGGGGGCTTGGATAATAGTGTTTAGTGTGTGTTTTTTTTTTTGGTTTAGGTTTTATTTTTCTTTTTACACAAAAGTGCATTTTTGTAAAAATGCACTTTCGCGAAAGTGAGGTAGAGAATTGACGTTTCGATGAAACGTAAATTTGCTGGATCAAAGTAGATCCATATATATATATATATATATATATATATATATATATATATATAAATATGTTCCTTCCCTTTGGAATCTCGAAATCCTAAAACCTCGAAATTTATATGGTCGAGACCATATGATCAAAGTTTTAGAACTTCAAAATTCTGAATGGAGATTTGCATACAGTGTGGAATGGGAGATTTCCCTTTTCCTCACTGTAGTCTGATCTCGGAGCTGGTATATTTAAGTAGCGGGGGTGTGGGGATGTCTTGGTACCGGAGGCAGATAGAGCATCCAGTTGTGCCTGAGGTGATTTGGAAACTTGGCAGTCAATAACAGGCTGGTTAGTTCAGTTGTGTCATAGGATAAGGGAATGGATAAAGCTTAAAGCTTAGCGATGCTTTTGTACTGCTTTTCTTTAATTCTACAATGATTACAGAGACTTAAATTTATTTTTTTTTTTCAAATTTTATAGCACAAACACTGAAAGGCATTTGCTAAGCAAAACAGTTGCACACTGAAAGCAGATTTAGCATGAGCAATAGTAAACTTATCTTCTTCTGAAACTCATTCATTGAAAATTGCATTGAGACTCACTGCCATTGGCAAATGCATTTGACCAATGGCATATAAAGGTATCATGGGCCTTGGGAGGTGTCTTCAAGCCATGGTCCTCCAATGAACATTTTTAGGACCATGCATAAATGCATGAGTTCTTTGATTTAACTCCGTTGTTGTTTTAAATTATATTTCTTGTTTAACACAGCAACATTTGTTATAGTGAGTTTTAAATTTGTAGTTTTTAATATTTTTTTCCAGTAAGCAAAGGAACTAAATGTATGAACCAATAATAACAACAATACTAATTTCAGAGCATTTCAACAATAACAGGCCACTCAGACTGATGTAATTAAAATCCATCAATATCTGTACTCAACAATTACCTTCCTAAATCATCTGAGTACACATTATTTCTTCTAGTAAGCAAATAAACTACATGTGCAGGATCATAGGAGGTTACTAGGCTATTGGCCCTGAGGCCCTTCCAGGCTTAGCCAAGAACTTAGACCATGTTCTTACAAGTCAGCATCCTTTGCCACTGTCATCTGTAACTAGACACCTGCTTCTTCTTGGTCCTGGACAGCATTTTGTTTCTTTTATTACAGAGTTTATTTATTGCAGATGTCCACCAGACCGGTTTACTCTTCCTTGAGGAGGATGATTTTGTCCTTTCTGGTATTCCAGATTCCAATCATCTATATAAATGCTCATATAGTACTTTGGTGTAAGTTTGGACATATGTGCCAGATTCTGTGGAGAGGTGGGGTCTGTGAAGCTGCTTATACCTTCCCTTAAGAGGTTGTAATCAGCTTTGGAGAAGTTTTTTGCTTGACCCTAGCTGGGGGTGGGGGGTGTCAGGGGAGATGGTGACTTTGAAAGTGACTTTGTGGTTGGATCTTACCAGGGATGATGACACTGTAGGGATGCTGCAGTGGTTACTCATGTTGGTTAATATGAAGTCCAAGATATTTTCAACTCTTGTGGAGGTGTCAACCAACTGGTCCATGGCATTTGCATTGATGAAATCAAGGAATCTCTGGGCATTTTTGTTTTGGAATGAGAATTTCTTCCAATCTATGGTGGGATAGTTAAAGTCACCCAGGATCAGGGTAAGGGGTTGAATCTTGATAGATTCGAAGAGGTCCATATAGGAGTAGTTGGGATCTTGAGTCAGAGCTGGAGGCCTGTAGCTAGTTATTGATTTGAATAGGGGTCTTGTCAATTGTTAACTGCACCTGGAGTATTTCCTGTAAAACATACTGTTTGACCAACCTAGAGGTGTGTACATCATATATATATATATATATATATATCTATATATATATATATATATATATATATATATCTTGCAACTCCACCTCCTTTTGTTTTGTTGCCATGTTTTGTGGTCTGAATGAATGATAGGATGAGTAACCTGGTATGGCTTGAGTGCTCTCCGCAGCTTTGAATTAGGTTTCTGTGACTGCACAAATGTCAGCTTCTTCCAGAGTTAAGAATGCTTGCAAGGAGTGCAGTTTCATGTTTCGACTCCTAGTGTTTAGCAGTATGATATTGATCATGAATCAATAATGGCAAAAATACTAATTTCTGAGCATTTCAGCAATAAAACAACCACTAAGTCTGATGTCATGAAAACCTTTTAATATCTGTACTCAACAATTATGGTCCTAAATCATCTGAGTACATCATGTCTGATTGTGATAAAAATGGCCACAGTAAAGTATCCCAGTTTGCTTTACAGAAATACACCCTCATCCTGCAAAGGCAGACTAATTACTTTTTAACTATCAGCTCAGCAGGGTCAATCATTTTTATATAGAGACATTCTCTAAATACAGCAGTTATAGTTACAGCTTTGACTGCATCTTTCTCAGTTATCTGTGTCAAAAAGTAACAATAATAATGACCAAAGTCAGATATTTCAAATTTGTTGCACATAAATACAGTAATGAAAATACTCCTATTTAATTTGCACACATGCACACACACCCACACACACACACACACACACACACACACACACACACACACACACACACACACACACACACACACACACACTTGTCCTGCAAAACCAGATTAAATATGTTTGTAAATGACCAGAAGAACATAGGGTATTCAGGACCAGCCCTCCCCACCAGCAGTTATCGTCACTTTGTTGAAAAAGTACACCCCCTTAGTGGTATGAAGAAATAAATTGCATGACCATTATTGGTAGCTTTGAATGAACTTCATGAAATTGTGTAAAGATTACTACTATCATACCATAATCAGGAGTAATACAGTTTAAGCAGAAGAGTTTTTATGAGGGCATACAAAATATAAACCACCTGATAATATGCTAAGTCAATATGCACAATCTTTGCAGAAATTAAATGTCATCTGAATAATCTCACATTAATGAGAATTACTACTAATGCAGTGTTTGGTGTCGGCAGACAACTTCACATTTCTGTGCCTTACCTACAGCTGCAGTGCCTGCTGCCCTTGAAGAATCAATTGTGTATGTTACATTAAATAAATGGTGTGCTGGTGATATTGAAATAATCCTGAAGTAGCTCAACTATGCAAAAGGGGATGGCTGGCAAAGAATGACAACAGGTTTACTCTTACTAGGCAGTCCATGAAACAATTAAGGAGCATACCACAAATTCCTAATTGCTCCAAAGCACATCTGATTAATAGATCTGCTTAATGTCACTCAGTAGGTAAATGATGGTGAAAACATTCAAATACTGCACCCTTGCTACAGGAAGCAGTTCATTAACAATTTGGAGCATTAGTCTACTGCACCATCTGCCACAGTAACTCTTTTTAACTGAATGCAGAAATCCTTTACAATTCGATCTTTTAGAGAAGACTGTGTCACAATAATATACAACAGTGACTACATAATTAATGACTAATATCAGGCTATTCTGATCATCACTCCAAATAATGCAGACTATGACCCGATGAACGTCAGCCCTCTTTGCATTTGCTGGAGGCAGTAAAGAAAGTACTGCAAACATATATTACGAAAATGTGCCATAGGTAGATTATATTACACAATCCAGACCTATGCATGAATTCTTTCATTCGATTGTGAAATGAATAAAGCAAAACAATTGCAGACAACATAAATGCTACAGTAGGATTTGTTCAACAATATACAAGTCATTCAAAATCAGAAATATTACTGCATATTTCATACTTTTTTTGAGTGGGGAGTGTTACATGTTTGCAGGACACCTACATCTCATTTCTTTCACCTCCTTATGTGTTCTCTGTCATCAAGAATGGCTATACCTTCTGACATCACTCATTACAGCTCTAAAGTACTTTAATAGCTAGTAATGCAATATTTTTGTAGCATTCACTTCCAGAGTCAGCAGAGCTGATCATAGATAAATGGGGCCCTTTGTGGGATAATCAATCAGGACCCCGCCAGACATACACATATCCCATTACTTCTCTGTCTCTCAATTTACTATAAACAGTCTTCTCAATATCCAATACTTTTTTCTTCTTTAATTTTAAATTTATTATGAAGATTTGGATTTCATTTAAAACTTTTATTTCAATTTTTTTCTGTAAAAAACACTGTCATGCATTTTATAAACAGATTCTCAGCATGAGAAACAGTAAACTTCTCTTCACTTGAAACTGATTTTCTGAAAATGCATTTAGCAGCCTATTAAAACTACAAGAAATGTAAACTTCTCTTCCCCTGAAACTCACATTTTAGTGAAAATGCATTTGGCAACCCATTAAAATATAAGAGGGATTCATACTCAAATAGCATTTAGTGAACTACTAAATAATGTCTATGTGAAGAGAGCAGGAATTCAAAAGACAAATGTATAATACAACCAGATACTGTAAAACAACCGGAATAGCCCACTGCTTACAAGTGCCCCTTTTCAGGAGCAGCACACAGACACTGACTGGTGAAGTAAATTGGAAGAGTCACACAGAAGACAAATAAATAAAGGCTTATGGACTCAAACCACGAACTACAGAAAAGAGATCCTTAACAGTTTATACTTAACTCAGCTGCACAAAGTAATAAACAAACTGTAGCAATCCAAAGAGTGCATTCCACACCTGCATGCCTAAAAAAAGTTAAATTCAAATCTATTCATTCAATACAGTCTTCCTGTTGTCACATTTATTCACAGCTAAATAATGAACACTGTCAAAATCAAGGAAGCCAATGATCACATCCCAAAACACGGCTCATGTGATGATGTTCTTGTTTGCAACATTGTTGCCCTTTCCTTTCACCCTAACTACACTGGTTCATAAGTACTGTTAGTTTACTAGGTTTGCTGTCCAGAGGAACATTGAGGAGTCTAGCCTAAATTTTCAGTTGTCCAAAGCATTGTCTTGTTAAATGGCTTGCTCAAGGAAAGGGTGTAAATATGACCCAAAACTAGAGAGGTTCTGGCAGGTGGTATGGAAGATTAAATCTCTTGTCATCTGTAGTCATGGCACAGGGTTTGATTCTAAGAAACCTACTAATGGCACTCTCTAACTGGGGTATCAGAAACACACACATACACACACACCTAATTTCTGTGCCATTTCTGTTCAAAATGCACAGAGTACTTTCAGGTGTCCCATTCACAAAAGCACCATAGTTACCTGGCTACTCAAGTCCACCACATAGTTCAGTTGCAATTATATCTGCAGAAAACTTGAAATTGTTATGATATTATAATCTTACTTCATTTTCAAAAAGTTTACTCTTTGCTGTATTTGAACTCAGGAAGCAGAAGCAGTGTCTGCACCCACACCTAACAGGAAGTAGCTACCTCAAATCAGACACTGAATGTCCAATAAGTGTAAATTTTTTAAACATTTCTTCCTTTTCTTAATTAATTTGTATGGCTAAGTGGGCCTCTACAGGTCCCACCAGCCAACACAGGTTCCTAGGCAACTGCCTATGATGCATATTGCTGGATCCCATCTGGTTCTGACACATATACAAGAAAGCAGAAGATGATTTGGTTGAGACAGGAATAGAAATAAGGCAAGAGGTAAAAAGACATCCAGGAAAGAGATGGATGGATTGCATGAAAGAAAAATTGTGACAGTCAGGAGTAAATGCATCAGAAAGGATGGAGAGTGCAATTGAATATAGCAAGGTGGCTTTGATGATGATATTAAGGATAGGGTATTTTATACTTCTTCAATATGCCAGTCATCAGTCCTCTCCCTGATTATCAGAAATGCATCAAATGAATACATAGTAACCAGATCAAGTTCATTATGTCAAAGACATTTGTTTTAACAATATATACAATACTCATGGATACTAAATACAGGTGAAATTTATTACGTCAAAGGCAGTTGTCATCATATCATGTACCACACTCATTGATTCTAACTGTTTGCCTTTCAACCCATGCATCTTTGATGTGTATTATTATTATTATTATTATTATTATTATTATTATTAGTTATCATTAGTTATGTGTCAACAGGATAAGTGGGATTGTGCCTACGTACCCTTTTCTGAAATGTAGACATCACCCAGGCTATAACAATGATGGTAAATACATTATGTAGATGCATTTATCTATACCTGTTGTATTGTGCATTTAAATAACTTGCATGATTTCAAAACATTGGAGGAAACAGCAGGATGGCAAGAAATCCCAAATTAACACAGAGAAAAGAAGTAACCTCCACACACAAAGGAAAAAAAAAACTCTATTCCTCAGAGCCTGAACCTTCACATTTTGACTACAGCAACATTCCTGACACAGAAGGTGATTAGTTGTAACTGGCTCATATTTCTGAAGTTTTGCTTCTGACAGGCAATCCTCAATATAATCTCAGCACAAGTCTACAATTTTAGAGAGAATAAACTAGAGAAAAAAAACCTCAGTTTTAACACTGATAAGGTTAGCTGAGGAACAAAAACCAAAACCACAAGAAGAAATCTTCAGCTAAACACCACTGTTGATTCAAACACTAACACGAGACAACTGTTGACATAAAAAAACACTTTAATCGAGAAAAGACCAAATGAATGATGAGCGCTTTCGGCTGTATTAGCCATCATCAGATCAGCATCAGAAAATACAAATTCATATGATAAAGTACAAGAAACAACAAAAATGCCTTGATTGCACATTTATCACAACTGTGTACTAAAAGCTTCTGGGAATTGTAGGCTGATTAAAGGGAATGCTAAGGAAGACTACTAAACAAATATAATGTTTGGGCTTATATTTTATCTAAGACACCTTTCACAGGCTTCCAGAAGAAAAAAATTTAAAGTCATTTTAGTTTATGTCAAATATGCTTATGGCAGATACATCATATATTTTACCATGAACAGACACAGGAAAAATGCTAAGATAATATGAATTTATATGTAAGATGCATTTAGACATAAAGAATCAATGTCCAGGATTCTTCAGTTTTAAATTATGGTATGTAGGTTTTGCACTGGATGAGTTCTCAGGTTGCTTTCTTTTCATTTTTTTTTTATTGCTGCTGTAAAGAATATTATACATTGTAAGGCTTTATTATAATACCCTTTACACATATACCATTTCCAAAAATAATAAATAAATAAATAAATAAATAAATACCACAGAAAGCTTAATCTTTACCTGAATTATTGTAAAATATTAACTGCAGATTTTGCAGTGGTGGTGCTGCGGTAGCGTTGTCGCCTCACAGTTAGACGTTGCCTGTTCGATTCTCAGTTAGAGCATCTTCTGTGTGGCGACATGCATGAATGGGCATTCCTTCATTGAAGGTTGTGCATTAGGCCTGGCAAGCCAGCACGTAAAACTCTACTGCCAATCATTAGCGGACCAGAGTTCCGCTGTGGCGACCCTTAACCGGGAAAAGTCAAAAGAGACAATTAACTGCAGATTTTGTACTGCAGTAAGATGGACAGCAAGCGAGGATTTATGTAAAACCTTTAAGCCTTTTCCTTGACACAACAATTACTGCTAGAGAATAATGATTTTTATCCACTGAGTGATATAAATAGAAAGCCATCTAAGTATCTTTAAAATGTCTGCACTTTCTTCACTTTATAAATACTATAAGAGTTTGGCCAAGGAAACTAACAGTGACTGCAAGTACCATTTAAAAGCAACACATTAATGTCTTTTACGGCCTATCATACATTGCTTTTAGTAACCATGCATGGGCAATATGGTGTATTAAAATTCTGAGTTGACCTGAAATGAAGTCTCAGTTGCTAAAGAGAAATTAAACTTTAAGACTGACATTGTTTCTCCTGCAATCACTTTCACCTACCTGAAACTTACAGACTATATTAATTTTAATTTGATTTAAATGCTTAAGAATTTATGGCTGCAAATTTTAATGGTAATTCCCATTAAATATACAATTATATACATTATATACATTATTTTCTTGTTCTGAAAACACCTTCACTTGTATTTCATTTGTTTACATTTCTCAGTTTTAATGTGCTCTATTCTTATATGTAATATCAACTGTTGCCCTGAACCTGTGTTATGGCTGAAAAGGTCGGTCACCAGCTGACTTATCTGGTTACCAAATGAATGAACTGAAAACATACATAAGTAAATACATAACACAGAACTGCCCCTCACTTTATTTTTATATCACTTCAGGGGTATCAAAGGAATTATATTACTTTCAGTAAGCTGACTACAATGACCAATGACTAAATAGTGACTGAAGAATTAATAAAAAAAATCTGAAGTCCTTAAAAAAGAATATATAATGATTAGAGCTACAAAACCAGTTGATAAATTATTTTTTGCAGTAGGGACTGCAGAAATGCATATAGCCATGATGTCTTCATGGCTTGCAACAACAGAAACTGTCTTTCACTTCATATGTGGCCAGTGGCTGTATTTAGTCCATACTTTGTCCCTAACTATGTGTATTATTTCCCATTACTTCTTCATCATTGGAGGGCTCAGATGCAGCTAGCAGGACATGCTCTATCATATGCCATCCCCTTAAATAAAGAAAATATAGTATAGAGATGAAGATCTTACACCCTTAAGTTCACCAAATAATAAGTCAAACATCCTAATAGCATCCTTATGTTATGTGACCATATTAAATAATATAGATCACCATTTTGCATAGCTTTAACTGTTATATCAATATCAAGTACACTTTTATTTATCAACTGTAATACATTTTAGCTGGCTGAATATTGATTTAGAGACAAATTGATAGATTTATCTTCAATGAGGAGAAATGTAAGAGGAGTCTATTGTAACCTCTTAGTAGGACAACTTAGTGCATAAATGTGGAATTGACTTAGAGGCCAGGCAAGTGTCTCAGGTTCATGTTCCATTCAGGAAGGGATTGGCCTGTGTAAAAGTGATCTCAGTGAAGGAGGAGTCCATTTGTAGCATGGAAGGGGTCAATGTCTTAATAAAATCCACCATGTTGTAACGTTTGCAATCCTCTTGCAAACCAATGATTCATAAAGTGTTCCATTGGGCCTATTCTCCTGGGCATCCAGATTGTGACTGAACTGTTCTGTGCAATCTGGCAGAAATTGAACATGCCTTCCGGTTTCTAAAGCTATGCCATCCATTTTAGAATGTGAAGCCTCCTGAAATTGAAAAATAATCCTCGGTTACTTCCAGTCAACTTAAATGTGAGTGGATCATTGGAAGTCTTTATGGTGATAGCAATAGAATAGGAAAATTTACTCGGGCTGATAAATCCTCAATGATAGCTTAATCCTTCACTGCTTTCCTACATTCCTCTGAGTTCTTTTTATAAAGCTGGTAATAAAATTCATACTGTGGTAATTGGAAAAATAATGATGGACTCAGAAATAAACCGCTCCAACATCAAGGAGAAACTTTATTAAAGCAACAGACATGAAGACAGCAAACATCTAACATTGTTTTCTCCACTGACTTTTACAGAACAAATGTACTTTTATTTTAGACAGACTTGTCTTACAGGATACCTGAACATAGTCATTAAAAATAAAACTAACTGCACATGCAAGGTCAGGTTCCATTCAAATGTAGTTTGTTAAACAAAAATACAGTATTCTATTTGCATAAGTCTAGAAATGTAGCCATATTAAAGCAGGCCTTTTTTCATACAGTTTCAGTAAATGCATTTTCAATCAGTGAAAATAACCTTCAGTCAAGAATACTGATAAGAATAAAATGTGCTAACAGAATCTTGTTTAGATGAATAAAATGTGCTAACAGAATCTTGTTTAGATGGTACAAGTATTGTGAACCAAGGTTAAAGAGGTGTGTTGAAATTTATAGGTTGTTTAGGTATTATTAGGAGATACTTCAGGGAGAGATAGTTCATTTGGAATAATAAGCAGAGATCATTGCAATGCAATCCACAGAAGTTTGGTGCAGACACTCATGAGTGTGACCAGAAATCAGGCCAAATATTCAGCATTCCACAACATTAACTATATTATTCAAGAAAAAAGAAATATGCATGCAGGAGCAACATTCTGACTACATAAATTATGGACAGTATAATGAGTGCAGAAACGGCATTATAATTCAGTCTACATCTGTTTATCAGGACTGTTATTGGAGACAGTAAGATTTGATTTGGATATTATTGACATCTGCCTCCACTATACATAATAAAACATTCTTAACTAAACTATAGACTATGCAGACTTTTATTCTGAATGGTACAAGAAGATTTGGCATGTACAGGAGAGACTGGCACCTGTTCAGCACAGTTCTGGGTAATTAAAAGATAAATACATCCATTCCTGTCTCATTCCAGTTTCTTCCAGTTATTTCCATTTCATTCCAATATTCTATAGTCATTTCAATTCTTACAGTTTGGAACCTGATTCTATTACTTTTGCTAGTAACATTCCACTCAGAAACACAAAGAAGCAAGCTTTTATTACTACATATAGCCAGAGCTGGAAGTCTCATTTCTTTGAGATAGAATACGCTATGGTCTACTCAATTATATGGACATTATTTAGTTTTATAGCTTACAGGGAAGGTCAGCACAATTTCTAGGACTTCTGAGAACCTAGTTTGAAAGATCTACTCACCAGTTTTATGGAGTCCAAATGCTAGTTATATAGCAGATTAGTTTGGCAATGGATAAAGTTCACATTGTTCTCAAAGTGAAGCAGAAAGTCTATTCCTAGTTAAATATAGCAATGATTTTATTAAGAGTTTCTTCAGAAGATAAATTCAGGTGAATGACCTTTTAGCATATCTTTCTTGGGTTCTGCTTCAAAAGATCGAAGACCCCATACCATTGAGTTTCATAAGATCAATACCAAAGTACTGAAACTCCAGATACTGAAAGCTTAAAATCTTGAAACCCAGAATATCAAACTCTACAAGTAAGTAAAAGTCCGATCGTCACTTAAAGACACAGTTCTACAATTAAAGACTGCCGACAGCAAATAACTATCACCAGTTTTCCAGGGGGCCATGCTCCCCTGCACCCTCCACATCCTCCTAAATTATGTATACCAACTCCAAGATGATAAAACAGTGAGAAAAGGGTAAATTTCCTGATGCTCACTGTACCACAATCTCCAATTCAAACTGCTGATAGATATTTGCTGTCTGCAGTCTTTAACTGTAGAACTGTGCCTTTAAGTGACAATCAGACTTCTGCTCACTTGTAGATTTCAGTGTTCCAGGTTTCATGGCTTTAAGCTTTCAGTTATCTGGAATTTTGGGGCTTTGGTCTCGATCTTATGAAAGTCGATGATATGGGTCTTCGATCTTTTGAAGTAGACCCCTTTCTTGTTGCCAAAATCTCACTTCAGAGTTAATCCTTTTTTAGAAAGAGTTAACTTAGAAGGAGTAATCCATTTTATTAAACATCAAGAATAAAAATTAAATAATAATGCCAAAAATGTTATAGCACATAGTATACTAGCCATATGAGCATCACAACTGTTTGTAAAAGAAATAAATAATCAAACAATATAGAATATTTAAAAAAAAACATAAAAGAGAAAAAAATGAAAAGATAAAAAAATGAAAAAAAATGTACCCTTCCCAGCCCTTTTGTCACAACCATAATTTCAATTATTGCAACATGTGTGGAACTTAAAGTGTTTTACCAGTACATGTTTCTATACACTTTTCTGCCCATAACAAACATAACACAGAAACAAGTAAAAAAATCAGCCCTTGCTACTCCTAGAGTCCAAAAACAAGAGTAATTGTCATATAAACATTTTTCTGTCATTAAAGAAATAAGTGTGAAGAGGGATAACAACACTCTACTTTGTCCCACAAACCTGCAACTCATTTACACTCCATAAAAATGTGGGTAGATGTCTCTAATCCCTGACAATCTTCCCAGAACCAAGATCTAATCGATTTTCTACATGTGAAGCATGGACAGGAAGTCTACCTAGGTAGCAGAGTTTATCTGAGAGAACCATTCCAGCTCCATCATACTAAGTGACTCTGATATTTTAGTTTAAACTGATTCATATTTGTTGTCTCCCATAGTTAGTGTTCTCTTTTTCTCTCTTGACTCACCTCCTCGCTCAGAACAGTTGTCTGTATATAACTGTCAGCAGGAAGGTATAACCCTGTTTATATCATATTATTAATAATGGATTTGGATTTGAAATGGTTGATATATTAAACTGCAGAGCAACAATGACTGGTACCTACAACTATTCCATAAGATATGAAGACACACTAAGAAATTAGTAAATTATGTGTACTTGCTACTTTATAAGATGGAAGCAGGGATACAGCATTGCAGTATCTTATATGTTATGGAACACAAAAGTTCACTAAAATCCTGCTTTAGTCACTATGTAACAGAATATACATGAAATGACAGAAAGATGTATGAAAGCAAAGCTTGTAGGAATAGGGATAAAATACAGAGCTGCTGTTAGCACATTACCTAACTTAACTGTCAAGTAGGCTAAATTAAAAGAAATATTGCAATTACTATTATGCTTTAGTAATACTAAATATGAAAAAAAAAAAAGTAAACAGCCCTCAGTAGCAAGGGGTGGTTTAAAAAGTGTACTGATTGCTCTGTGTGAGCTGACCATACTATTGAATGGAGACAACATTGTCTATCCACAATATTTTACTTAAACACAAGTATGCCTCAGCCTGTGCATACTAATGGAAATGCAAACATATTTTCAATGGCAACTATAAGTATTCATGTATGCTATTTTATTTCGTCTTAAGAGAGCAACCTAAACCAAACCTAAATATACAGCAGAGTCTTTACTGTAGGATTGCTTTTAAGCATTTCTGTAGTTAGGGCTCACAGACAAAGTGAGGAGAGGTACTATACAAGAAAGAGTATATTAGTATCTCAAGACATGATGAAGAAAGGGTTATCAAAAAGTTGAGCACTATTCCATTAAATGCACTTTTATGTACACACAATGCCTTGAAGAGGGGGAAAATAGTGACTACCTGAGATTTCCCTACTAAGAATGTATCAGATGGTGTGCCGCTTAATTACTGAAGTAGGACTCTTCTTCAACCTAAAAGATGCATAAAGAAGACTAAGGCAGCACATAGTGCTTAGATCTGCAGAACTACTATGCTATAAAACAATTGTAGGAAAACAATGTCACTAATTGTTCTGGACAGGGACAGAAAGACAGACAGCGAGGCTTAATTCTTTCCCTTCTATATCATCACAGTTTAAAGATACTAGTTACTTCAAGAAACTTAAACAGTATGTCATGCCAGGGGTAAATACTGTCTTTGAAAGCAAACATTTCTTCAAAAATGGTGGGGAAAAGGTACAATCTGCAGACTTTGTAATTGAGTTAAGGTTGCTATTTAGAAAGTGTTACTCTACAAAAAATAATGTGATGGTGAGCGACTACATTCATTTTACAACCTATTTCCCTAGGAACATGAAAAAAGTATCATAATAGATGATCGAAAACAACACACCAAAAAGTGAGCATGCTGTATAAATCAAAAAGATTCCTTATCGATTCCTCAGGAGTTACTCTAGCGGAGCGTGGCTAGGATGCTGAACTGATAGCTGCACTTCATTTCAGCTCTCTTACCTCAATACAATTCCTGAAAGGAATTTTACAAAATAATACTTAATTTGAAGAAATACTTATTACTAACTTATTTCTAATAACTCTGAGCATCTATAAGAAAAATGTTATTGTCAGAACTTTTTTTTTTCTCAAAAATTTTTTTATTAATTATATGAATAGCAAGACAATTAAAAGATTATACATAACAAGAAGGCATAAATGAACATATAACATTTCATCTAGTGATAACAACCTTCATGAGATTTTGATAAGTTATTTAGAAATAAAACATACACCATATGTACACTATATACAAGTTAGGCAACCTGAGAGAAAAAAAAATATTTAATATTAACTATTTAATATGTTTAGAACCTTTTCTAACACAACCTTTCTAATAGCTTTTATTTTGGACTTCCACCTAAGTATCTTTGAGCATCAATAAATTTAAAAGCCATTTTCTGGAAAGTAACCCATTTTAATTTAGAACGATCAATCCAATTTTGTATTATATAAAGTTTTAGTAATGAGCAAATAAAAATGATAACATGAATATCAACTTTTGAAAGATGAATCAATGGAATATGTAGAATAGCAAATTCCCACGTCAACGTGGATTTTTGATATCCCATTTTCTGCAGTCTGACTTTCAAAGATGTCCACAATCTGTGAGAAAAATGACAATACCATAGAATATGAAGGAGGTCTGCTTGGGGATGAGAACAGCATGAACACGAAGGGGACTTATTTGGGTTAAATTTGTTTAATTTGATTGGGGTAAAGTAGGCATCATTATTAATCATTAATTGTGTGTATGCTAATTTTTAAAAGGGATAAATTCCTTAGTGTGTCTAATAGCCAGGACTTTCTGAGATTCTGACAATTGGGAATTATAATTCAACCAAACATTAGATAAAAGACAGTTGTGGTCCATCATTAAATAATTAATTAATTTATATGAGTTTGAGAGCATTTTATCAGATGATGAAAGTATTTTGATAATCGTGTTAAGGTTTTTCAATTGTGAGTCTGTGGGGACCAGAGATACAAATTTGTTTTTAATTATTGCTCTTAGTTGTGTAAGAATTGGTGAGTAATTCCAGTTTACTTTCAATAACTTACGCCAGTCAGATAAAGGCAAGTCAAGATATTTCAAAACATCTCCTACTTTTAGATTTTTAATTAAAGGATAGTTTGTTAAGTTCAAAAGTTTATTGTCCAATAATATATTTGGGTTTAGATGAATTGGCTGAACATGAGATCTTTTCTAGTTTACACATTTTGAGTAAGGTTTGGAAATCTCTAATCTTTTGTTTAAATACTGTAGATATATTTTTAATAAATAAACTATCCAGAGAGATAAAGGGAATAGCTTCAGGATTTAAATTATTAGAAATTACATAATTATACCATAATTTTATCCATAAAGAGTGATTTGGATAAGAAGTGTTATTGAATTTAGAGATAGTAAGAAGTTTATTGGATGAGACAATCAAATAATAGAGATAAAGATTAGGTAAAACCAAACCTCCCTTGTCCTTCGAAAATGCCAATCTAGAATAGGAAATTCTAACAGATTTAGGGAAACATATGAATTTTGCCAAAGCTTTATTTACAGACTCAAAAAAATTTTTTGAAATTATCTGATCAGATGATGAGAATTGGTAAAGAAATTTAGGGAGAATATTCATTTTAATAATGGCCACCCTTGAAAGAAATGAAAGGTTTCAATGCTTCCATCTGTCCATATCAGACAATATAGAGTTCCATAATTTATTAATATTATTTTGAAAGGAAGATTTATTATTGTGTTCTAAATTGATTCCTAAATATTTTATATTATAAGTAAACTGAAAATGATCGTCTGGAAACAAAAAAGATTTGTGTGCTAAATGATTTAAGGGAAAAATATGAGTTTTTGTAGAATTTAAAAGATAGTTGGAAACCAAAGAAAAATAATCAATAGAATTCATTATTTTTCTGTAATCAGATAATGGAGTTTGAAAGTAGATTACTAAATCATCCATAAAAGCAGAGAAATGAATATTAGTATTAAGAATTCTAGGGATGTTATGAAAAGTATTTTGAGTAATAAACAATAGCAAAGGTTCTAAGTAAATGTTGAAAAGAAAAGGGGACAATGGACAACCCTGTCTTGTTCCTTTAGTGATCTTTATCGGGGCAGAAAATTGACCATTAATGTATAGTCTAGTAAACATATTCTTGTATAAAACTTTTAAAAAATTTATAAAGAATAAGGGAATATTAAAACATAACATAGTTTGAAATAGAAAGTTCCAACATACTCTGTCAAAGGCATTTGATGCTTCTATAATCAAAGCATATATAGGGTTTGGATTTTTCTTAATGAGATGAATTATAGTCTCTAAAGATAGAGTATTATCCCAAGCATGTCTCTGAGACATAAAACCTGATTGATCTGATGAGATAATTGAGGGTAAAATCCGTTTCAATCTGTTAGCCAGAATAGATGACAGAATCTTAATATCCACGTTAATTAAAGAAATGGGTCTATAATTTACTGGGTCAGATTTATCTTTATTATTTTTTAAAATTAGAATGGTTTTGGATGTGTTCCAATGAATATCAGAGATATCATTAACTCTTATATGATTGTAAACTTTAAATAGAAAGGGAAGAACTACCAATTTGAAAGTTTTGAAAAATTCTGGAGTAAAACCATCAGGTCACGGAGATTTACCCAATTTAAGATTATCTATTGAATCCAAGATTTCTTATATAGGGGTAGAAAGTAGTTTTATTGATTATCATTAAGTTTAGGGAACTGCAAAGAGTCTAAAAAGAGCTTTGAGTGATTATCTTTAACAGAATTAGAAGAACCTGAATATAACTCAGTGTAAAGAGAGGTGAAAAGTTGAATAATCTCTTCATCAGTATTATATAATCTGTTATTATAAGATAAAGATGTAATATTTGGATTTCTGAAGTTAACTTTAATAATTCTCGCTAACAATTTAGATGGAACCTGAGCCCATTCTGAATATGAAGCAAGTAGCTTTTGTTCAGCTAAGGAGAGGTTATTTTGGTGAAGCAGAATTAAATCTTTCTGACAATCAAAAATTTGTTTTTCTAAAGTAGCATCATAGTTCAGACTAAGATGATTTTCCAACGAAGAAATTCTTGATTTTAAGAATTCCTCTTTCTTAAAGTATTGTTTTTGAAAAAGCAGCTTTACTAATAAATAAACCTCTTAATCTTGCTTTACATGCAGCCCATTGTATGTCATAAGGAATGTCTGATGATTCAAGACTATTCACCATTTCATTTAGGATTTCTGAAGCTTGTTTGCAAATATCTTCATTTGACAATAAGTTATTATTTAAGGTCCACTTATTAAACATAGTTTTATTTTTGATATTGGGTTTTATGTTCAATTTTAGTGAAATTCTTGAGTGATCCAAAAAGAATCTGGGTTCTGTAGTAAAGTCCACAATATATTTTGAAATATAATCTGAAATTAGAAAGAAGTCTAATCTGGACCACGAATGATAGCACTTAGAATAATAAGTATATATATCATTCTTGTTTATATTTTTAACAGTGGGAGGGATCTATTTAATTATATTCTGTCATCAAATCATTTATAGCCAGAGTAGATTGAAGATTATAGGTGACAGTGGGAATGATCAATTACAGGGTTTATAACTGCATTCCAGTCACCACCCACTATAATATGATGATCCTTATAGGATGCAAGAATATTGTAAATTTTTAAAATGAACAAATGTTGTGAATTACATGGGCCATATAGATTTAAAATTAATAAGGGTTTGTCCAAACCAGCAATAGACCCTCATCATCAAATTTCTCATCAATAATATTCCCAATTAATTTTTGTTTAATGATTATAGCTACACCTCTGGAGTTAGATGAGTCACCTGAAGCTATAATCTTTTTGATCCATTTTTTTAAACTCTTTATTCCAATCAATACGTGAAATATGGGTCTCTTGAATAAAACAAATGTTAGCCTGTGATTTAAAGATCATATGAAATAATAGTGACTTTTATCTTAAATGCCTCTAACATTCCAAGAATCTAAAATTATGTCAACAGGCATATTCTACAAGTATAATCATTATTGATGCTATAAAAGTGAACTCAAGGTGCAAATCCAACATAACATTAAAAGAAGAAGAAAAAATAAAAGAAAAACAGTCTTTAAGTATTCAAGCAAGTCATCAAATAATATTTGTTGAAAGAAAAAGAAAAAAGTTTTTTTAAGAACCATGAAATGTATAATAATAACGTTTATCCTAACCCTAGTGCCTACCCACCAATCCCCCTGTGATAAAGGAAGATCAGAAGAACATGAAAAAAAAAAACATTGTAATTATAGATAATAATAACCTCAAGTTAGAATACAAATTACTCAAAGGAAGCCTAACATAACATAAAGTCCGAGTAATACTACTAAAAATATATACAAAATTAACTAACTTCAAGACGTCCAACATGCTTAATCCCTACTTCTAATACTAATCTAAAGCTCCTATCCTTAAATTGAAATTTATAGTGATTAAATGTATTTCCTCAAGTATTTCAAGAGAAAGAGAAACAAGTAAATAATAAATAAATCACACTCTGCTTAACTAGAACACTCTATCATAAGAAGTAATACAATTAAAACTGAAAGATATGTAAGATAACATATATAAGTATAACAAAACCAACTGGTAACATTATAATATAAGTAAATAAGCATAGCATTACTGAACTAAAGATAATAGTCATGCACTATCTACCAAACCTTCTTTAGTACTTTAGTGATAATTTCATTAATCAACATGACCATTAGTATGATAAAAGCACTAATACCTGTAGAATGAGTATTTAGTTATAGTTCAAATAAAGCAAAAAAACAACTACCAAGCAACCATATCTCAAAATGAAAAACAATTCAGTCTAGAGATGCATCTATTAACTAGATAATAATAGTACAGGAACTATTCAAAATGAAATATTATAAGCTGTAAGGTTTTAACACTAGTTAATATACATGAATAAAGTATAATTATATTATTAAATAGAAACTTAAACAGCATCATATATATTGGACTGATTGTACAACAATGTGCATACATATAATTTTAAATCTACTTTTTGAATATTTTACTAATGACTCTGTTAGGTTATATAGCCATACTATTCTTCTAAGCTATAGATGTAACATAGCAAAACAGCATGAAAAGACAAGGCTTTTAAAGTAAACATTTTGAAAATCTAATTAAAACAGAGACAAGCAAGCTAAATGCAGTAAATCTAAGGGCTTAAATATATACATGTAGATTCAGCTAATCATATTAAAAATAGTTATTTCAAACCTTTCAAATAAGTAAAGGCTTTCTTAAACATAAACTACTAATCATAAATATCACATCCAGCCTCTGAGAAGAGAGAGCAGAGAATAGAAAGAACATGAAACTTTCATATGAACAGGTATACTTTGTAACATTTGTCAAATTAAACACTTCAGTATAATATAAAATATTGTATGAAAAAATATTCTGAATAGGAAAATATGTTCATTTCTTTACACATCCTTTAGAATTTTAATATATAAAACTAACCCGTTCATTTGTTTCCAGAAACATTTTCACTCTGCTTTATGAAAGTAGCAGCTTGCTTTGAAGTCATGCAGACACACTAAAAGTCACTGAATATATTATGTGACATGAATCTGTTTAAATTTAAAAGCAACCTTCATTTATGAAGAGAAAACACTTTAAATAATAGCCAGATCTATTAAAAGTTAGTGCTATTGAATACTTGTTGAAAACAAGCAGACTTGTGTATTTGAAACTGTCCTTCTTTCCTCACAAATGATGACATCACCATCCATCTCAGAGAGACTGTAGTGATGTTCATGCAGAGCATCAGCTGGAACTCTGAGGGAAGATTTTCTTGCTAGAATGTTGAGATGGAATGTTTTTCCCTCCAAAAATCATTTAGCTTACACAGAAGGCTGTAACTCCAAAGCTTGTAGTAAAATTAACATATTATCTATTTACACAGCAAGCATATGTGAGAGAAAGAAAAAGTAAATACAGGAATTTAAATGCTTCTATTAATCCACACAAATCTAACAAGCATATATCCTGTCACTGCACACTGTCACACCAAATCCATCATGTGTAAATTACATGACAAGTTCTTAAGGTAATATAATTATGTCACACCAGAATTAGAAATCATGTAACACAAATACTGTCATATTAAAGAAAAGAAAAGATCAAACCTTATTGTAGTTCTTTAACAGTAGAATATTAAGATACAGTGTCAGGAAGCTTTTTAAATGTTTTAAGAAAAATGTCGTTTGCATCTTTAGGATCTGAACATACAAATCTTTTGTCATTAGCTGTGAAAGACAAGGTATTAGGATATGCCATTCGAAATCTAATCCCTCTTTTTATCAAGTCAGCACAATAGGGGGCTAGTTTTATTCTATTTAATTTGATCTGTGCAGGAAGATCTTGGGAAAATGATAGTTTGTGAGACTTCCATATGAATTGTTTCTTTGTTTTAGCAGTTTCTAGGATCTGGAAAGTGTCTTGAAAGTTTAGTAACTTAGTATAAATTAACCTTGGTGTGGAAGAATCTTGCTTTGTACGCAGTGCTCTGTGTGCTCTCTCTACAATTATAGATTTTGAAGAAGCTTCACAATTTAACAGTGTTTCAAAGATATTTTTAGTCACAGATAACAAGTTTTTATTGTCATAAGATTCAGGTAAACCACGAATAATGATGTTATTTCTTCGACTCCTGGCTTCCAGATCCAATATTTTAGCTTGTAAATCTGAAACAGTTTTATCTCTAGATTTAAAGTCACTTTCCAATAAGTCTGTTTTAACCTCCAAAGCTAAGATTTTATTTTCAATAGTAACAATACTATCGTTTATTTGCTTTAAAGATTTACTAAAGTCTGTAAACTGTTCTGAAAAGTTTTGTATAGCACTTTGGATTGGTTTTAATGCTATTTTTAGTTCTTCTAAAGGAAATTTGAGCCATTTAAATCTTTATTACTTACATTAATAGTTTCTGTAGGTTGTCTGGATGATTTCAGTCTTTTTGAACCTGAATCTTTTTCAGGAGAGAGCATTGAAGTATATTTGGCCTTTGTAGGCTGAGTCTCCATGGAGTCAGATTTTGTAGCCATGCCCAGAAATGGAATGCAGTTACCAGGATACCAGGAACCAGGAACAGACTGGAGCAGTAGGAGTCCCAGCAGCAGAGAGACCAAGAATGTTCTGAGGTAAAATAAATCCCAGGATAATAATTCCAGAAGAAAAAATAATCCAAATGCGTAGAAAAAGATTTATAAAATCTTTTAGTATAAAAATTTGAGGAAAAAGGTTGATGTATAGTTGTTTAAAAAACCAAAAGTTAAATAGCTGTGAGGAGCTCAGAGAGTAAGGACTAGACTAGTCGGCAGCCATCTTGGAATCCGTTATTGTCAGAACTTGAATAATTCCTGTCAAATTAATTACTGGAAAATCAGCACCAATATCAACTTTACAGCATGAGCCATCTAAGGAATGCTGCACAAGACATTTCTCTCAAAAAAGACCTGCAATCTCTCATTACAAATATACAGGAACTTACAATAAAAATTGACAAGATGGACAATAAAATAGATACTTTTAAAGAAAAGTGCTCACAATAACTAGAGCAGCTTCTCAAAATGTTTACACAAGAGAAAGGACAGATATCACTTATTGAACAGTCATTAAGTGACATTGACACTAGAGTCCAAATAGAAGAACAACAAACTGAATTCTTATTTCAACAGAACACATATTTACTAGAAAAGCTTGATGATATGGAAAATCAAACAAGAAGAAATAATATTAGAATATATGGTCTACCAGAAAAATCTGAAGGGGACAATATGATAAACTTTCTTACCACCTGGATACCAGATGTAACAAAAATACCTGAAGCTCTTTCATATGGTATAGAACATGTGCATAGATCACTAGCAGCTTCTGGAAATGCTTCTTCTCCGTGTAAGAACAAGCCAAGATCTATAATTGTGAGACTTTTTTCTACACAAGATAAAGATCTTATATTAAGAAATTCTTGGGCAAATTCTCCCATCAAATACAATGATCCATTAATAAGATTTGACAATGATTATTCTACAAAGGTGGTTTCAAAAATAAAAGAATTTCTACCAATAATAAAAACCTTGAAGAAAAAGCAACTTAAAGTCCATCTTTTATTCCCAGCAAGACTGAGAGTTTTTCTACCAAATGGAATAAAAATCTTTGAAACAGTAGATTCAGCAATAAAATACCTTACCAACAACAACATCCTAACACATGAAGAATCTATGGACTGGACAATAAGTACACCAAAAAGAAATGCTAAAGTAAATAATTGGAAAACTGCTGAGCAAAAGAAAAAAAAAACTAAAGGACAAATAATCTTACATATGTTATATTCTGTAAAAATCTAAATAATAATACTAACAACAAAAGAAAAGTTCTTACTGTCTTCAAGTTACACCGAAACAGGTACTGTTTTCAATTATACTTTAAATGTCAAAATTAGCATACATTTAAATACATTTATCTCAAATCACATCAATATACTAAGCATAATTTAAACACTCTTATTTTTCATTATAATCCATCTATTTTCATATTCTTAATCAGAGTAATCAATGCATAATAATGTTCCCAAATAGTTATTTATTTATTTGTATATTTTATTTATTTATTTTCTCTTGTTGTGTTTTCTTGTTTTTAATTTTCTCTTCTTTTTATAAAATCTTCATTAACTTATAATACTTTAATCAGTATATGGTTATATTGCTTAATAGGTGTAGTAATGGCTGCTATATAACTTATTATCAGTTACATCCCTGACAGCATTACTTTTTATAAGTTAAAAGTGTCCCTGTTTGGATAAACGCTAATGCTGGGTGGAAATGTGTTGCTTTTGAAATGAAGTATTTCAGTTTAGATGTATTATAAGACTACTTTAAATAATCTTAAAAGATGTTCTGCCTTTAACCCATATGCACATACTGATATAGTCCAGTGAAAAAAAATATGTTTTAAGTGATATTTTGAGGATATAAGTCAGGTCTGTTGTGGCTCTGGACATTCAGAGTTGAGAGATGCTTGTGACTAGCTTAGATATCCTGTTGTCTTTTCTTTTGTAGAGAAATAAGGCATAGCATGTTTAAAATGCAAAGTTTGATAGTTGTGAACACTACTCCGCAAACAAGAGTGCTTTCGTGCACACTACATGAGTTTGTCATGAAGTAAGAGAGGGGAAAATAAAAAAGAAAAAACACATACATTTTCCCGCTTGGTTCTTGAGACAATTTAACAGCCACAAACATCACTAGAAACTCAAGTTACTTATTGCTTGTCACATTTACTTGTGTACGCCATCCCCTGACACTTTCTAATTGACGTCTAGTCAGGAAATAAGCTAGGTTCACATTTAAAGATACAGGAACCTAAATTCCTTCTAAGGAAATGTAAATAATATAGATAAGGACATATATCTGCTTGTTTTTCGGTCAGTTTAGTTTTTCAGACATTTTAGTTATCCCTTACTATGTTTTGTACAGCAGAGTTTAAAGAGCAGAAATTAATCATCAGTGAATAAAATCACAGCTGTTTTACAAATTCTCTAAAAAAACTAGTAAATGTCAAGCAAAGGACAGGTTTATTTTAAGAAAAATTGCCATTTGCCACACTGGTGCTCCTACAAAATACTACTAATGTCCTGCTACCAAAATATGCCCTCAAGTGGACAAATGGGATGCAACAAGAAGGTTAAATGTACATGCAAATCAAGCATTTAAATAACAGTATAATATACTAGATAGAGAAAGTAAAAGTAATAATCATATAAACTATAATAAGTAACATAACAACAGAGGAATTAACCCAATGTGTCAATTATACAACATTTATATCCCATATAGGTTTGAACTTTGTCGAAGCATCTGTGTTCTACACACATATTGTATTAAATTCAATTTGAATAGAAGAGGGAGAGGCTTAGCCCACACCCTAATTTATTACTAAGTTACCATGCATTATGAACATACATTGTGGCAGGTATTCAGCGAGCTATCCATCCTTAGATGGCTCATGCTGTTCCCATTTACTCATCTGAATAATGACTTCGGCTGTACTCTTCTTATTATATTACCTGTCTGTGGCTTCACCCTTCTTATAATATCACCTGGCTTTTTACATTATCAAGAATGACACACTACTAGTGTATGTGGGTATATCATGTTACTGTTAGTGCAAACAAAAATGCCTGACAATGCAACCGTAATTCTCAAACCTTTCCAATATGACTACATGAAAAGATGCCAATATTAGTCTGCAAGTTTAGTAAGCACTAAATTCATCAGGGATTAATTTGAGGGGACACTTATATTATAGCTAAAGCACTTGACATTTGATAAATGTATCCTCTCAATGATGCGTTCTATCTAGTCATTAACTGTAAAACAACTTTTTTGAGAAACATTGTTGTAATACCAGTTAATTATTTGAATTAAATATTTCTATATACAGTCATAAAGCAATTACCAGGATGAATAATACTCTGGCAGTGCATGGATTACCATAGCTATCCTCTGATGTTAGAGGAAAAACAAGCTTCTTAAACACCTTTTTGACATAATAAAGGTATTCCCCCATAGTTTAAATACATTTTGTCTATTTATTGCAAAGTGGGTTAGGAATTTTAACCTGTAACATTTTCATACATAATAGTTTATATCTTAGCAGCTTCCATTATTTTGATATGTTCTCCAGTATACTTTTTAAATACTATAATGAGAAGCTCCAGATGTTTAATTCTAAACTTTTATTCAGTCATAAGATTAAATTACTGGTGTTAAGTAAGCCAAAATTACATCTTCAGCACTTATTGTCAGCAGATAAACTCACTGGTTAAGTGTCAGTTTAAGCTGTAAGAGTTAATATGTGATATGCATAGATGTTTGCTTTGAAAATGTAGTCAAGTGCACTGTAGTTTTAGCTCTGTACTGTGTCTTTTTGATTATACAAAGTCCCTCTGAAAGTTGATAAAAGTGTTAACAACAAAACACTCAATCAAGTAACAACATTATAAGTAGTCTCTTGGATAAGGGAGATGTCTAAATTTTGATCTTGTTGTCTCCAGCCATGGGAATTGTCTTTGAAAAGCTGAAAAATGCAATCAGAAGAACGTATTTAATGTCTACTAAAGAAATATTAATATACTTGTACATTGTATTGCATTTCAGTTTATGTTAAACATGAAATATGATGTGATTTCAGAACTATTCATGTTTTTATTCCAATATGACTTTGCAAATATTAATTTAAACACTGGTTTCGGACTTGAGTAGTCTAAAACATTTACACAACAATGGTATTGTATTATACAGTAATGTCAGTAAATAGTTTTCAACTGATGTATGCAACATACAGTTATAGATTTTAACATGACGTTTATTAATACCCTAAACTATTTTGAAATGATACTACTGTAATCGAAATATGTATACCTTTTTGAAACCTGATTAGAAATAAGTATTATTGAATTACAATAAGATGAGTAAAGAATATATTTATATATTTTAGTTGATTATATAATCTTAATATATTATTCAATTATCTTTATTTAAAAACTAAGAGGATAAGAGGAACTGATCCAAATATTATTTGTGAGGATAGAAAGTTTGTTTGGTTAGATTCACTAACCAAACAAAAATGTATATTACCTCATAGCTATAGGGAATGGTTTTTAAGGTTAAGAATTACAAGTTTGGAAGTTCTTTGTATTTTTTACTCTCTCACGTTGGTGTCACTCAGAAACATGCAAAAATCATACAAGAAAAACCTTTTGAATTCTGTATCCAAGATGGAACTAAGAATAAACAATATTTATATAAACTCACACATAAAACAAACTGAAAACTAGGAAATGAAATGTTTATCCATAAATATTAATGGTCTAAATAATAGTAAAAAAAGGAGAAGCCTATTCAAGAACATAAACTTACATAAACCACAAATAGTCTTCTTACAAGAGAAACACTTATTAGATAGAGATATAAACAACTTAAGTATTAATAATTACACAATACTAATAAACTCTCAATACAAAACAAAAAAAAGAGGAGTAGTATACTACTTTACAACTCAACTATAATACCTAAAATAATTACTACTCATCAAGATACGTCAGGTATGTTTTGTCTAGCTTCAATAGAATTAAATAAGAGAATCTATATGTTAGTAAATCTATATTGGATCCCAGGACTAGGATTAAAAACAGTTAAACAGCACTTTGAAGAGATAATTCATTTAACTAAGGGTAGCCTGATATTGGCAGGAGACTTCAACTGTATAATGAATGAAAAAAAAACATATTCTAAATCTAAAAGAAAAAAACAACCTATCTCTAAAGCACTATCAAAATTTATAGATACATTGTATTTAAAAGATATAAATGAATTTGCAGAACCAGACTCACTAATCTTCACATTTTATTCTCATAGATATAAAACTAACTCTAGAATTGATAGAATATATGTTGCCAATGACCTAATAACAAAAATTGACAAAGTCGGAATTATAAATTGTCCCTTATCTGATCATAATGCCATAGTCTTTGAGATAGAGCTTACACCATTTTATTCAAATCCTATTACTAGGATACCTTCCTATATCACAAAATTGACAGATTTCAAAGAATTTTATGAAGAAACAATCAAAAACTTTCTAGAAATAAATTACACAGAATATATTTCAGAAATATATGTCTGGGATTCATTAAAAGCAGTTACATATGGGAAAATATTATCCTGGTACATAAATAAAAGGAAGTTATGGAATAAAGATATGCTAGACTTACAAAACAAAGCAGATAAAATGAAACTGGAAATACAAAAGGGTAATGCTACTCAAGTTCAAGAACTTACACAAATCAATAAGAAGCATACAGAATTGTTACATCATAAGATTATGATTAACTTAGAAAAGATAAAAATAAACTCATACTCTACTAATACAGCACACCTGAGACACTTAACTAATAGAACAAAAAAAAAATAATTAAATCTAAGCAAATAAAAGAAATATTTATTCCTAATACTAACAAAAGAGTTACGGAACTAAATGATATTTTAGAAGCATTCAGACTCCAATTTAACATTGATAATTCCATAAACACTCAAGATACACCTACTAAGGATATAAAAATACTTAGAAAATAATATTCATATTAAATTAACACAAGAACAAATAGACATTATAAGCAAACCAATCAATATGACATAATTAAAATCACAAATTAAAAAACTCAAGACAAATAAATCACCTGGCCCAGACAATATGCTACCAGAAATGTATAAATTAATACCCAATCAAGCCATATCCTTATTATTAAAAGTATATGATATAGCCAATAAAAATTTGAATATACCACCCTCTTGGAAATATTCATTGATATCCCCAATTATCAAACCAGATAAAGATGAGAAGCAGTGTTCCTCATATAGGCCAATATCATTACTCAATATAGACTATAAGATGTTTATGGCTATACACACAGATAGGATCAAACACTTTCTTCCTTTCTTAATTCACAAAGATCAAACAGGTTTTATTAAAGGAAGAAATACTTCAGATAATATTAAAAGAATACTAACATTAATTGATTATTGCAAACATAAAGTCCTAGATTTAAATGTAATCTCATTAGATATTAATAAAGCTTTTGATTCTGTTACCTGGAACTTTCTTTCACTAGTTTTAAAAGAATATAACTTTCCTTCTAATTTGAATAACCTTATCCAAATACTATATGAAAAATCTACTGGATATGTTAAACTGGGATCACATAGATCAGGCCCTATAACAATCAAAAAGGGAACTAAACAAGGTTGCCCTTTATCACCATTGTTATTTGCATTACTCATAGAACCCTTTGCAAATCAAATCAGATCAAACAATAACATAAAGAGCATTTGTATTAATAAAATGTTAAACCTTAAAATCCAACTCTTTGCTGATGATATACTATTAACTCTCTCAGATGCAAATGAGTCTTTGAATGCTCTATTTAACTCCATGAATACATTTCAAAATATTTCAGGCTAAAAATTTAATGAAAACAGAACTAAAATTATGTCCTGTAATTGTAAAAAAAAAATATAAACAAAAGATTTTCCAAATATATAGTAACAGAAAGTAAATTATTATATCTGGGAATAAATCTACTCAATGAATTAACAGATTCTCTAATATTTAACTATAATAAAATACTAGACAACATAGAACAAACAATTGGTTACTGGAATAACTATATCTTTTCAACAGCAGACAGATTATATCTTATTAAAATAATCATATTTCCCAAAATATTATACTTAATACATTTTTCATTGCCACCTCCCAAATATATTATTCAAAGATACAATAAACTAATTTAAAATATTCTATGGTTTCCAAATAAACCCCATATAGCCTTACAGATTGGAAAGATGGTGGAATTAATTTACCGGATATTGATTTATATATTACCTCATCTGTTATTAAAAACATAACACTATGGTTAAATAATTCATACACACCTATATGGAAACAAGCCCATGAGCAGATTTACATAGAAATCAATTATAATCACATACAAGACAAATTAACAGTAATACCATCACCCCTTATATGGATGTTAAAAGATTATTTTTTAGGGAAAAGGAATAATATTAATAAATTGCCATCAAACTATATAAGCTCTACACTTTCAGTGTTCAAAACATATATAAACAAAATACCAAATATTATTTCTTGGATTTTTCTTATTTTTCCTATAGCTTTTACACCAATACTCTAGATACATTTGAAATATCTAAAATAAATATACTTAAAGAAGAAACATTGCTCTTTTGGCATCAACTTATAGAGAAAGGGAAAATTCTAACAAATGAACAGATAATTTATAATTATAATATAAATAAAGACAATTGGTTGTTTTTACAAAATCTAAGGCATTTTCTTATAAATAAAATAGAACAAATGCAACCTTCAGTTAGACATGAAGCTCCAAAACTCATTGAATACCTTATTCTTATCACAAAACAGTCTTATCAGGGTAAAGGTTATTTGTCTGATATCTATAAAATTGTTAAAAAAACAAAAAACTATCATAAAAAATCATACTGGGATTATTATACTTTAATAAACAACCATCCTCCAATTGATGAAGAAAAAAGTAATATTCTAAAATCTTCCAAACTTTCTACATTATCAAAATACTGGCAATTATTCACTTGGAGATATCTACATAGAAGTTTCTGTACACCACATAGGTTAGCCAAAATGTATTCTGTTGAAGATCAATGTTGGAGATGCCATACCAAGATAAAAGCAGATTGGCAGCATGTTTTTTTATGAATGTATATGTCTCAATATGTACTGGAAATCCATTAACTATTTTTTTCAGACTGTTTATAATGATAATTTTCAATTAACAAAGTCTTTAATTTTATTCAACTCTCCTATTCCAAACTGTGTACCAAAAAAATACACTAAAATCCTATGGTCACTATTGGCAATTTCACGTAAAATCATAACTATACACTGGAAAAATGAGGCTTCTCATACATTCAAGGAATTTGAGAATTTAACAACAGTTGCTCACATGGAAATATTAACAGTGAAGAACAGAACTAAAAGAATCTACTTCTTACTATTACTCTTGGATGAAAGTACTGGAAATACTCGAAAAGATCGAAGAAGATATATCATCTTATGTTTCTAACTTTATATAATATAGAATGTCAATGTTATTTGCATAGACACCAATGTAAATAGTTATATAATGGTTTGAAGTTAGTAATGTTTTAGAATTGTAAATAAGTTATTTATCTTTATTTCATGTAATGTTTCTTAAGACATCTTATTTGAAATAATAAAAAAAAAATTAGTAAAAAAAAAGTTACTCTAGCCAATACAAACATCTTTTCTTCACTACTATATGCCTCACTCATTTTCATCAATATTCAGGTAAAGCTTTGCTATGACAAAGTAGCTAGATTCACAGCCAGTCATTCATACAACTCCCACCACTGCACCACCCTCAGATATTTAAACTGGCTTGAGTTGCTTCACTACTTCAAGTTCACTCAACCTCTCCTTGCTCATAAAATGGTATGCAAATCCTCATCCTACTGAACAACCAGCACCATTCTTAACCATTACCTCCATAATCACCCTCGTCACTCATCCGAGGAACACCTCCTTGAAATCCATAACCCAAAAGAATCTATCGGTCACTATATATATATATATATATATATATATATATATATATATATATATATATATATATTCCTCCTCAGTAGCCAAGGTCTGGAACAGTATCCCTTCAGATATTAGAGCAAAGCCATATAGTCATTTATTTAAACAATCTCTAAAGAGGTTTCTCCTTAACTCCTGGCATGTACATGGCTTACACCAGACTGAAACTACCAATTGCGCTTTTCCTCTCCCCTCTCCATTCTCTTTCCCTTGCTCTTCTTTTTCCCCTTTCCTTTCTTCCCATCTTTCATTAGCCAAAACGCCAGTTACTTCTCCAACAGCTCCCTCCTTTAACTACATGTCCTAATTTCCCCATCTGCAAAATCTCTTTCTTTCTCTTAGTCTTTTGTCCATATATA
Source organism: Protopterus annectens (assembly GCF_019279795.1). Taxonomy (NCBI): domain Eukaryota; kingdom Metazoa; phylum Chordata; order Ceratodontiformes; family Protopteridae; genus Protopterus; species Protopterus annectens. The sequence goes on from NC_056737.1 coordinate 549,540,500, forward strand.
AAATGCTTAATATCATTACCACTGGTTATCACTACTGATTGTACTTTGCTAGGTGTTAAATATCCTGCGACTGTTGTTTACTATTGACTGTATGATTTTCTGATCTGACCTTATTTATCCTGTATTTTGGGTCTATATCAGAACATCAAAGTATTAAAACTTTGAATGTTCTGATATCGAACACTATTCAGCAAATGCTAAGAATAGCGAAGCTGCAGAACAGCGAATTCTTTCCTCGGGAAAGAATTCGGTTGGCCATTTCTGTGGCATTGCTATTCTTAGTGCTGTGGTGTAAAGTTACGGGTTGGCTTCAGGTAAGTGTGTGATTGTTTGTATGTTAGGATTAGGAGTGGGTTAAGTGAGTTAGGGTTAGAGCGCAGGTTAGACGTGTGTGCAATAGTGACAGACTTTAGGGTTGGGGCGGTTTAAGTGAGTTAGGGTTGGGGCACTGGTTAGGTGAGTGTGCGATAGTGACGGACATTAGGGTTAGGGTTTGGGTTAAGGTAAGTGGGTAGATAATAGTGTATGTTTAGTTTAGTGTAGCGTTAGATGTAGGAATTTAAGTTTGTGGTTTGTGTTTGTGGTTGTTGTTTGTTTGATGTGCTTGTGTTGTGTGTGTGTGTTTCAGAGCAGAGAATTTTTTCCATGGGAAAAAATTTGCTTTTCTGAATGTTTGATATTTTCATGTTTAGATGTTTTGGAGTCGATGAAATAGCGTTCGTTATTTTCGTCTTTCAATAACGTGATATAAACACTGTATGTCAATTCTACTATTTGCTACTGCACTTCACTTGATAATATTATGTAGTTTATTAATTGGGCTATGTATGTTGGAGCTTTTCTACCCGAGCTTGCACTGAAAATGGGTTCATGCCCAGTCAGCAAATGCCAAATAAATAAAATAACATAAATAAATGTTATTTAATACGGTTTTTGATTTAACATATAAAGTCTGTACCCAATGAGTTTCTGTATGTACTGACAAAGAAACAGTTATCCTCATTCTTTGTACCTTCATACAGCTAGAAGGAAGCTGAGTTCAAACAATAGCTTCCTAACCCTAAAGGGAAAAACTCTGTGGAAATCAAAATGATTAACAAAATACTGTGCAAGTGAAAGTACAAAGTGCATGCACACTGTCCTACATGCAGCTTTTGATAATGTTATAACTAGGCTGAGAGGTGTACAGTCTTTATTTGTTTATCATTCAGTGAACTGGGCCACAAAACTGAAAAATCATCACTCAGTCTGAGGAAATAAATATGTCTCATGTTGGGATTACTCATATTGTAGCTACATAATGAAAAGCTCCAAGAATCAGCAATGCATGCTCATGAAGCGAAGTTCGGGAAAAGATTACATTGTTCAGGTCTTGTCCTCAGGTAACTGAAAAGGCAGGTAGGTCTGAGACAAAAGGGATGGCCTAGATCAGTAAAGTCAGGACTGGTAACCATCAGGTAACAAAGGAAGTCACAAATGGAAGTATCACATCTTCAGTGGTATAAACCCTGAGCTACAGCCTAGACAGGCCATTTTGTAGCTTCAGCGATATCACTTTGTCTAAAATCAGAAGCAGAAGCTGTGGAAGCAGGTTAGTGAAATGAAGACTGGTTTGAAGTACTCTTTATCTAAACTGAATATATATAATCAAATGGTGACACTTGATAGATTTATTAAAAATATTTTAACAATGTTAGTAATTGAAGCTGCAGTGCTTATTTCCTGTTGGTTTGAGTTGTAGCCTCTATTATGTAAGGATGAAGACTTAAGGAGGGACTCCCAGATATTTCTTTATGTGAATTATGCTCATGTGATAAATTATTATGTTTAACATATTAAGTTGTAAGAAAATGTAAATAAAACAGAAAAATGTGACAAAATATATTTTATTTGTTGTAAAAGGGATTAGAAATAATCTAATAGTGTTATAAGTCCATGTTTTTAGAACTACTATATACATCAGATATGACATTTGTAGATATGCATGCAATCAATTAGATTAATACAGTATTTTAAACATGCACATTTATTCCTAAACATTATTATAAATATTAAAGATTACTGAGTAGTAGTCATTGGGGAATGCAGTGAAAAATGTCAAAATTCACCAATCTTCCATTTGTTTATAGAGCTAAATAGCCCATACTATCTTTAATAACAAAAATATTTATTTACTACAACCAGAGTTGATTGGCAATGAAATTAAAGTCCAAATGAGTGAGATCAGGTGTATGGCGCTGGTGCTGACTGTAGAACAAATATGTATCGCTGATGTAGCAGTGCATGAAAATGGGGCTTGCAGCAATGGAGCCCAATATTTTGGTTTGAAAAGTAAAATATTGGCTTGATATGGGTTAGAGTACAGATTATAATCCAGTACCTGTTGTGAGTCTCATCATGTGTCCCCTCATAGGAAACTGAGACATTTCTTTGCTAGTATTCTTTTGTCTCAATACTGGCTGTTGTAGATGATGCACACGTGCACATGATAGTGACACACATGAAGTATATGATACTGTTATGGTGTCAAATGGAAGGAGCCATCATGATGGAGGACAGATGAGATGGCATAGTATTTTTTTTCCATCTACAGCCTCTTCTACATCTTCATAGGTGTGTACTAGGCTAATGGTCCTGGGGCCTTTACAAGCCTAGCCCATAGATGTGCCCTGTCATTGTGCCACCCGTCGTTAGTTCCCAGTGCCTCTATCAAGTAGAGCCACTGGAGTGAGAATATTGAAAGTTGTGTATTGCATGTTCTGCTGAATTAAGAAAAGTAAAAGTTGCATCATCTTTTTCAGGAATGGCAATCTGATATAATACTGCATTTGAGTGGAAATAAAAATAAAAAAAATGTAATGAGCCCCAGCCCTATGACATGGAGGAAAGAAGCTCTAGCCACAGATCCAAACAACATGTGCTTGATTGCTGAGACAAAAATCTGAAGGAACAGGCAGAGAAAGAGGAACTCGAGTGAAAAAGCAACAGCTCTTTCATCCTACTGAAAAGCAAATAATGGAAGAAGTAGAATAAGAGCTATTAAAAGTTGGACTCAAACAAAACCAATGAAAATGAATATGAAGAACAGTCCAACAACTATGGTCCATACCATACTCTTTCATAAAAAAACAATGTATTTAAGCACTTTCTTGTTAAAAACTCTTCATCAGTTCTATTAAAAACACATTATCAGCACATATTTAAATACAGTTCTAACCAATCAGTAACAAGAATCAACTCATAATCATTAAAAATGAAGTAAAAAAAAATATTTAATTATTCAGTTATTTGGTAATCGACTGAGATGTTATAAACCAATCTGAAGAGGTCTGTTCTCCAAGGTAGCCAATGGGAGGAATAACAGAAAAGAAAAGGTTTAAGTCAGATGAAATATCGCTGACCAATCAATAATAAAGAGGCAAGTATACCATCGTCCAATGAATGACAGAAGTCAGTCCAATTAGGAATCAATAAAATTATATATTACATTGCTCATCTAGAGATTGATCAACTAAAATATTATCAGGCTATCCAGAACAGTCTATACTCTTCATGGGGTACTTGAAAATGTGATTATAATAAAACAGTATTAGTCAAATAGATTACTGTTGATCAAATAATGACAGGATGCCAGTCGATAAGCATCAGGAAAGAGTCAAGAGATATGTTTCTTTACTCAGTTTTTACTCATCGAATAAATCCTAGTGAGTCAATCTGAAGCAATCCATATTCTTAAGTAACCAGTTAAAAATCTAGCATATATTACATGGTATTGGTCATGTAAGCTGTTGCTGACTAATCATTATTATAGAAATATCTCACACCCCTCTATATGCACATTCAGAAGATTGCTTGCTTCAAAAATGTTATGGCAGCCAGCATTCATTGTTCATAAGGCCATTGCCAATGTCAGCTGTGAAATAATATGCACCCCTTTAAGGCGGGTTTAAATGGAATGTTATCATTCAGACCTAGTGATTTGTCTACCTGACGGGAGGCTATCCAACTAATTTCATCAATATCTGTTTTGCTTGCAATATCGCCTCCTCTAATATTTTTTGTTATCATTTGAAGAACTGTACATTTAAAGGTATGTCTTTGATGGTCTGATATGTGCTTCCTTAAAGCATGCTTAATGTCCCCTATGTGAACATCTTTAATATAATATACGGCAAGATCTTTTCTCTATGTTGTCTGTTCATCTTGGCAATGTAAAAGCTGTCAATAAAGCACAAATTGCAAGGTAGACGACATTCTTAGTCTAACAATCTGCATAGAGGTGTGACTAATAAGCTTTATTTGAGATGGGATGTGTAAACAGATTATAATTGTTAATGTGCCTATACGCTTTGCATGCATGGCATGGACATGTCCCAAATGTATCAGATCTGTTGCTGCATCTTGGTCTTTTTCTCTGTTTCTTTTGATGAAGTTGCACTAATAATGAAAAGATTTAAACATAACAGTGGATTCACTTCCATCCAAGCCAAATTTCTCAAATGTCCAGTTGTCATTGGTGTACTGGATGTATTTGGTCTGTAGTCCAACTCAATTTTAGTTCTTTCTGCCATGTGTAGCTGCGATGTATCGTAACAATCAAGTAATGGAAAAAAACATATAATAGCAGCCACTAAAAGTCAGACTTGAACAAAACCAATGAAAATCAATATGAAGAATAGTTCAAGAATCATAGTTTGTAGCATATACTTTAATAAAAAACAAAACATAATGGTGATAAGCACTTTTGAGTTAAAAACCCATCATATATATTAAAAATACATTATCAGCATCTATTTAAATACAATTCTAACTAATCAACAACAAGAATCAACTCATAATCATTACAAACGAATTAAAAAAACACATTTCATTATTCAGCTATTTGTTAATCATCTACAATGTTATAAACCAGTCTGAAGTGGCATGTTGTCCTTGGTAGCCAATAGGAGGAATAGCATAAAAGAAAAGGGCAAAGGAAGACCACATTTCTCAAGGAGAAACCAGCAATGCCCAGCATGTGAGAAATCTGAATAACATATGGATAAAAGTATAAAAATAATGTTAACTTACTCTAGTGACATTGGTCAAGTGTATGACAATATCAGAGAAAACTGGAAGATACTTACTACTGATCAAGCAATCATAGGAATAGTGGGAATAAACCATCCTCCTGCTTTAAGAACAATAAGAATCTCAAACAATTATGTTGTGGAAAAATACCAAGTAACAGCAACAGATCAGATAGAACTGGGACATTTTCATGCTGAGCATGCAAAGCGTGCAGGCACATTCACAATCATATTCCCATTTCAAGTAAAACTTATGTGCCATGCCTCTATACAGACTGTAAAACTAAGAGTGTTGTCTACCTTACAATCTGTGCTTTATGTGACAGTCTTTATAATGGCAAGACAAACAGACAACTTAGAGGATTCTGCAGCATATTAAAGATATTCGCATGGGGAGATTAAGAATGTTTGGCAAAGCACATATCAGCCCATCATGGACATACTTTTAAATTTATGGTTCTTCAAATGATAGCAGAAAATATTAGAGGCGGCGATATTGTGAACAAAACAGAATTTGCTAAAATGAATTGGATAGCCAGCCTTCAGGCTGACAAATCACCAGGTCTGAATGGTAACATTCCACTTAAACCTGCCCTAAAGGAGAACAAATTATTTCTGCAGCTGACATTGGGCAATGGCCTTATAAACAATCAATGCTGGCTGCCATAACATTTTTGAAGCAAGCTATACACTGAATGTGCATATAGAGGGGTGTAAAATATTTATATAATACTGATTAGTCAACAACAGCTTACATTACTAATACCATGTAATATATGCTAGATTTTTAACTGGTGACTCAAGAATATGAATTGTTTTGGACTGGCTTACAAGGATCTATTCAAGGAATAAAAACTGAGTAATGGAATGTATCTCCTGATTCATTCCTGATGTGTACAGATTGGCATCCCATCATTATTTGACCAACAGTAGTCTATTTGACAAATACTATTTCATTATGGTCAGACTTTCAATTGGCCACTGAAGAATATGGACTGCCATAGACAGGTTGATAATATTTTCTTTGACCAATACTAGTTGAGTGATGTAATACATTATTTTATTCATTCTTAACTTATACAGACTGACTCCAGTCATTACACCCTAAAGATGTGCAGATTATTTCACAGCTGACATTGGGCAATGGCCTTATAAAAAATCAGTGTTGGCTGCCATAACATGTTTGATGCAAGATGTCCACTGAATGTGCATCATCTTGATTGGCCAACAACAGCTAACATAAACAATACCACGTAATATAAATGCCACATTTTTAACTGGTTACTTATTAATATGGATTGCTTTGGATTGGCTCACAAGGATTTATATGATGAGTAAAAACTTGTGTAATGAACTATATCTGATGATTCACTCCTGATGCGTATGGATTGACATCCCACCATTTCTTGATCAACGGTAGTCTATTTTAAAAATACTATTTTATATAATAAAAGGCACTTAGCAGAGCTGGGGAACACAATAAAGTGCTGTAATCACCAAAAGGCAGTAAAATTATTTGATTTAGCACATCAAATTAAAAATAAAAAAGCAGTACATTAAGTGCTTTCGTCTCCATTTATTCAGAGACTTCATCAGAACATCAAAATGTTCCTGTTTCATGAATGAATTAATTTTAACTGCTGAACAGATTTTTTATGCTATTTTGTATGTAATTTTCTACATTATATATTTTTATATTTTATGTTGTGTACATTATGTATCTATGTATTTATTTATTTGATTTTCTTGTATGCTATAGTTCAAATATTTTATGCCATCATTAGATAAAATAGGAATGTAAATTAATCTATAATAGTAGTTTTTATGCACAGACTTTTTATAAAGGAAGCCTATGAAATAGGGTACTTCAATCAGTATAACTAATACATATTCATAAGGGTTTAGGTGTCTTAGTTGTTTTGCTGTGGTAATAAGGGGGCAAGTTTTGAGTGATGCAATTAATTAATTATAATTATTATTGTTATAAAAGAAGTAGAATTGCTTGGCAAAATATTCTGATGAAGTCTCCTAATAAATGGAGACGAAAGCACTTAATGCACTGCTTTTTTATTTTTAATTTGTGGTGTTAAATAAAATAATTTTACTGCCTTTCGGTGATTACAGCAGTTTATTGTGTTCCCCAGCTCTGCTAAGTGCCTTTTATTATTTTTCTTGGTTTGACTGTCCGTATTTTACTAATACTGTTTAATTATAGTCACATTTTCAACTAGCCACTGAAGTGCATAGACTGTCCTGGATAGACATTTTACTTGACTAATACTAGTTAAGCAATGTAATATATTATTTTAGTCATTCCTAACTAATATGGACTGAATAATGTCATTGATTGGACAATGGTATACTTGCCTCTTTAATATTGATTGATCAACAATATTTCATCTGCCCAATACCTTTCTTTTATGCTTTTCCTTCTATTGTCTACCAAGGAGAACAGACTGCTTTGGATTGATTTATAACATGTTAGTTGATTAACAAATAGCTGAATAATGCAACATGTTTTTTAATTAATCTAAAATGGCAATGAGTTGATTCTTGTTACTGATTGGTTAGAAATATATTTAAATAGATGCAGATAATATATTTTTAATAGATCTGACAAATGGGTTTTTAACTCAAAAGCACTTATTTCCATTAGTTTTTTTTTTTTTTTTTATTAAAGTGTATGCTAAGGGCCATGGTTGTCAGACTATTCTTTGTATTGATCTTACTGAAAAGGGAAGTTTCTAGACTCACAACACTGGTGTCACCCAGCTTTTGCTCACTGTAACCCATACCTGTAGTAGCCAGTTTAGCTCACACCTTCCATGCAGTGCTCTACTCTACAGATCTAAGAAAACTAGTATATATGGTAGAATGCATGCATGCCTCCTCCTCCTCCTGATAAGGCAATTTGGGAGTCTGTAAATAATACCCTGGAAGGATGGATAGGCCACTACTCTGGACCTAAAGCTGGCTCACCACCTCTCATCCAGCTCTCATTAAAAATGGAAATGATTGGGCTGATTAGGCTTCTACAGCATGAACAAGTACGTGGTAGGGCTCTTTTCAAAAAGGGGATGCTTAGTTCTTACTACCAAAGGAATTAATGGGCCATTTGTTTACAGGTAAAGAAACCATTAACAGGTTGCAGGTTTGTGGGTGTCAGAGAAAAATGGAAAAAAGAGTTGTAAGGAGAAATAAATTATTAAACCAACAGAGCTTGATACTGAATAAGGAATTGGAAATGTGCTGCAATACTAGATGGAAGATCGCAGGAGCAGAGAAGCAGTTGATTATGGCATGTAAATGCAGTTAAAACTGGTCAGCTGCTAATGCACTCTCTTGAGGCACTCCTAAAAATGGAGAACATCAATATCTGTGCAGTAACTGAGACCTAGCTCAAACAGTACTCAAAATGAAGTGCTGTACAACAATGGCCAATGAAGTACAATTCTCTTGAGAAATAGGTAACATAATTAAATTATATAAAACTTGTAAAAGTGCAGCATATATATAAAAACTTGCATGAATTTCCAGTGCTTCAATTAAATGCACTTACAAGATATCCACGCTGTGAATGCAGTTACACTGTGGCAAAATGATAGTTTCAAGGTGTCCAATCTTTCAAGTCTGATATACAAAGTATCCACACTGAAGATGTAGTAGCTGCTGTAAACTGTAGCAAACTGTAATTATAACTTAACCAATCAAGCAGTTCAAATATTCTGGCTTTAGTGGCAGTTAAAATCCTTTTATTGTCAAAAAAATTATTAAAATCTTCATGTCGAGTTCATAGGTTCATAGGTTCATACTAGGCTATCTGCCCTAAGGCATTTATAAGCCTAGCCAGAGTGTGTTTGGCTTTCGCCACCCATTTTAAATGAATTTTGCTATGCCCTTTTTCGAGGTTAGTATACTGTGCCTCTGTCTAACAGTGACACAGAAGTGATACCCGGGGTAAATCTACGATCTCCCATCCACTCATCAAGATTCCTCTTGAAGAGAGTCAGTGAGGGACTCTGCCTAACCTGGACTGGGATTTTATTCCAGAGTGAACGGAGCCTCTGGGTTATGAATCTGTCCCTCCAGCATGTCCTATTTATTTCAGTGCTGAGGTTCAAGTCTCTCGAGCGCGTAGCTCGATGGGATTTGGATTTTCTGAGGTGCAGCATGTCCATTAATTCCAGGTTGGACATGGCTTTATACGTCAGGCACAGATCGCCTCTGAGCAGGCGGTATGCCACTGAGTAGAGCTGGAGTTTCTTTAACCGTGCAGCATATGGCATCTGTTTGAGCCCTTTGATCCTCTTGGTGAGGTACTTTTGGGGTCTTTCCAGTTGCTGCAGGTGTCTGGTAAGGTATATCCCAAAAGGGGCATTGTACTCAATTATGGGCCTGATGAGGGATGAGTAAAGAGGCACGATGACCTCCCCTGATCTAGATGTGAATCCCTTCATGATTAGGTGGGCTATATAAAATGTTTTTATAACCACTTTGGCCACGTGGTTTTCAAATGAGAGATTGCTATCAACTTGGGTCCCCAGGTCCCTAATTACTTCTTCCGTACTTAATGGATTACCACCTATGTGGTAATTTGTGGGCACTTTGTTTTTGCCAAAGGGGATGACTATACACTTTTTGGTGTTTAGCTTGAGGCCATGGCTCTGACACCAGTTGTCTGTTTCTATGAGGCCCTTTTGTAGGATGCTTGTGTCGGCTGGAGAGTCAATTATGGCGCCTAGTTTGCAGTCATCTGCGAACTTGGTCAGCCACAGTCCTCCTGTGTTGGCCTGTACCTCCGAGAAATATATACCGAACAAGAGAGGTCCCAGGACTGAGACTTGTGGGAAGCCACTTGTAACTGGTTTGGAGTCTGACATGGCTCCAGCAATTCTAACCATGTGGGATCTGTCCTTGAGCCAGTTTACAACCCATCTAGTGACATAGGGGTTTATATTTAAGCTGGTGAGCTTATCTATAATGCCCGAGTGGGGTATTGTATCGAAGGCTTTTGCGAGGTCCAGGTAGGCTGTGTGGACCACCTTCCCCTCGTCAATGGTCTTGGTGACTGTTTCAAAGAAATTGACCAGGTTTAAGAGGCAGAATCTTCCCTTAACAAAGCCGAACTAGGTAGGATCCAGTGTCTGTAGGTCCCCAATATCTTTATTTATGAGGTCCATGATGATCCTTTCCATAGCTTTGCAGACCAAGCTAGTCAGGCTTATGGGGCAATAGTTTCCAGGATCCATTGAGGCACCACCTTTGTGGAGAGGGACCACTGTTGCTGTACACCACTCTTTGGGTACATATCCTGTAGTAAGGCTGAGATTGAACAGTAGTTTTATGTTTGGGTTTAGCTGTTCTTGGAGTTCATGTAGGACGCAGCCCGGGACACCATCTGGTCCCATTGATGCTGTATTTTTTGCTTTGGAGAGGGCGGCTCTTACCTGAGCATCTGAGATGTCAGGGGGGCAGCACTCTGCTGGGATAGATATTTGCCCTTTTGGTGGGGAGGCGGGAAAAGTTTGTGCTGAACCTGTCAGCTAGGATGTTGGCAATGTCTCTGGGTTTGGTGTATTTTTTGTCATTTTGGACTAATTCTGAGCATATCTGGGAATTCCCACCCAGGTTCCTAACATAACTAAAGAAAGCCTTGGGATTATCCTTAGTGTCCTGTGCAATTTTTCTCTCAAAGCTGGCCTTAGATGATTTTATGAGTGCCCGTAGTTGTTTGCTAATACTGATCAGAGATGCCTTCCCTTTTTGGGATTTTGCTCTATCATGTAGTAGCTTCTTCCTTCTATTGTATAGTTTTTTTTATGGCTGGGGTCCAGCAGACAGGACGCCTGCCTTTGGAGGATTGGGTCTTGGTTTTATTTGGGATTGCATGATCCATGCATTCCTGAAGGTGTTCATAGAATGCGTTTATAAAGGATTCTGCGGTCTGGGCCGTATTTTCCACAGGCCCGGGGGCTTTGAAGGATTCCACCTCGGTTTTGAGGAGTGTGAAATTTGCTTTAGAGAAGTTTTTCACTGTGGTTTTCTGGGCAGGGGGTGGGGTCGGGATGTGAATATCCAGTGAGATTAGTTTATGGTCTGATCTTACCAGTGAGGGATACACTTCTGGTCTGGAGCATAGAGCCCCCATGTTGGTGATGATCAGGTCCAGTATGCTTTCCCCTCTTGTGGGAATGGTAACAAGTTGTTCCATAGCATTTGAGTTTATAAATTCTAGGAACCTTTGGACTAGGGTGCTGGAGCTAGAGTAATACTCCCAGTCTATGTTTGGGTAGTGGAAGTTGCCCAATATAATGGTGTTTGGAGAGACCATATTTTCCAATGTTCTCAGGAAGGCTGAGTGGGGTTTCTGGGTTTGGGAGGGTGGTCTGTAGCAGGCTATAAACTGGAAGGCAGTTTTACCCACTGTTAGTTGCACATAGATAGTCTCTGATGCTTTGTGCTGTGCCACCAACATGGAGGTGTGGGTATCTTTGACGAATATTGATACTCTCCCTCCTTTTGTGGTTCGGTCCAAGTTTTGGTGCCGAAAAGCATGGTATGAGGTATAACCTGGCAGTGCTGGGGTGCTCTCTGGAGCCTTGAACCAGGTTTCTGTTACTGCACAGATGTCAATGTTCTCCATGCTAAGGAGAGTTTCGAGTGCATGCATCTTGAGGTTTAGACTTCTGGCGTTGAGTAGCATTACTCTTAGTTTCTTATCTCTTGTAATACCTATGGAGGTGGGTTTGTCTTTTGAGCCTTGCTTAAAAAAGGCACTATGGGGGTGGCAAGAGCCTTTGCCAATATCCGAAAGCCCAGGAGTGACAGGTGCAAGCCGTCCCTAGTGAAGCATCGTGGCTTGCCGAGCATGTCAGCCCAGGCTGACAGGCATTGGATCCCCTTTGAATGACACCAATACTTAAGCCAATTGCGGAAATTGATCATCTTGTCTTCATATTGTGGCATCATTCCTGGTGAGGGTAAGATGCTACTCAAGGTCAGGGTCATACTGGTCTGGGCTACATGCTCAGAGAGCTCCTCTATGTCTCTTTTCATGTAGTCCAGGGAGGTACGTCTCAGGTCATTCACACCAGCATGGACAATGACTAAGTCATATTTGTACTTGCCTTAGAGTGACCTGAGTGCTTGTGTTATGTGGCTGATCCTAGCGCCTGACAGGCAGCTCACCGTGACCTTCTCCTTGTTCAGCCTGGTGAGCGGGATGTCAGTGTGCCTGACTATAGTCAGCTATTACAAGTGTATCAGGTGTGTTGTTTAGCCTTAAGGGCTGTGACTTTTCGGCACACTGGCTTTGTGAGCTATGTGTTGCATGTGTTTTGTTTTGGGGTAGCGGTTGCTTGGGCGTCTGCTTTGGAGGTCTCTGCTGCTTAGGTAGATTTTTATTTAGAGCCTCCGAGTATGTTTTTGTGTGTTTATGCATTTGGTTTGCTGTCATGGTAGGTCTATGTGAGACTGGAATTGTAGTGAGTGTGGTTTCCTTCTCCTCCTGACTGGTTATGCCAGTATTGAGTTGAGAGAGCTTAGCCTCCAGTTTGGCTATATGGTTGCATCTCTCACATGTGTTGGAATTTGTTGGGAGGAGGAGAGGGTTGTCTGTGTGTATGAGGCAGTTGTAACATTGCCTCAAGATTCCAAGATTCACCAGCTGGACCAGAGAGGAGATTGACAACTGACCTTTGGACATGCTAGAATAGTATTGGGAATTCCTTTATAATTGAAAAAAGGGCCAATGGGGAACAAGGTACTCAAGGGGAGTTTGTGAGGGTGTAGTGCTTTTAATTTTTTAGTGCTGACTTATATAATTGCTTTAGTGAGCAAGTGCCAGGCTTTAGAGTAGGAATAGGGTGTTTATTATGAGAACTAGATCAGTTCTAAGGGAAAAAGTCAAGAGCAGACTTTGTGGAGCCAAGAATGGTTTAAACCCAATTAAGCAGAGCTGCCCGATGATTGCGCAAAGCCGCGCCAAAGTGGGTTTTATACAGGGGGACGTGAAAGAGCTAGAAATTGGCCCAAAACCGCCAATAGACTACCAGATTCTTGTACTGGGAACACTCCTCCAGGGATAGATAGGCTGCTCTAAGCTCCCCACTGCCACTGGTGAACAAAGAAGCCTCCCTTTATCCAAGAAAGGAAATGGGCAACAAAGGAACTTTCCAAATGTCCAGAATACAGCAAAGCCTGTATTTGGACTACTCTAGGTCAGGAAAGACGGGAAACAAGGATAATTTTTTTTTTTTTTTCTTTTTTGCAACAAACAGCAGGAAAATGCAATAAATATGTAACACAGGCTAGCGCACTTGAGTGTGTAGCCTCAACAGGTAAATGCAACAAACAGGACAAACTTTAAAAGTGCAGGTGCAAAAACAACTTTAAACAGTTTAAAACAGTTCAAGAAGCAGAAATACTTGCAGTTTAGCTAGATCAGACAGTCACCCAGGTAGTAGCAGGAAAAAAAACACTTTTATCAGGTTAGCAGTTGCTCTTTTAGCCTCTCTGCTGCTAGCACCACTCTGCAGGACCACGAGGAGCTTGGCTGAGTAATAACAAGCGCCAAAGCGGGTTTTATACAGTGGGACTTGAATGAGCTAGAAATTGGCCCAAAACAGCCAATAGACTACCAGATTCTTGTGCTGGGAACACTCCTCCAGGGATAGATAGGCTGCTCTAAGCTCCCCACTGCCACTGGTGAACAAAGAAGCCTCCCTTTATCCAAGAAAGGAAATGGGCAACACAGGAACTTTCCAAAAGTCCAGAATACAGCAAAGCCTGTATTTGGACTACTCTAGGTCAGGAAAGACGGGAAACAAGGATATTTTTTTTTTCTTTTTGCAACAAACAGCAGGAAAATGCAATAAATATGTAGCACAGGCTAGCGCACTTGAGTGTGTAGCCTCAACAGGTAAATGCAACAAACAGGACAAACTTTAAATTACAAGCGCAAAAGTGTGCTAAAGCTGGCTTTAAAGCAGGGGGTTAGAAAGAGACAGAAAATGGCCCAAAACGGCCAATAAGCTACAAGTCACTGGGTTGGAACCACTCCTCAAGGGACAGATAAGCTGGTCAGAGCTCCCCACTCTCACTGGGGAACAAAGAAGCTTCCTCCTATCCAAATAAGGATATGGGCAACAGAGGAACTATGACACAGCCCAGAGATCAGCAATACCTGAAGACTGGACTATTCTAGTATAGTAAAGGCAGAAAACAAGGATTTTTTTTGTTTTTTTCTTTTTTTTTTTTTTTTTTGTTTTTTTTACAAAGTTGCAGAAATTAGGTACAGAAACACAGTAAATGCTTTAATTCGGCTAGCGCACTTGAGTGTGTAGCCTAGCAGTTAAACTAAGCAAAAACAAACTTTAAAAGTGCAAAAAACTCAGAAATACAGGCAGGAATGCAATAAAACAACTTTGTAGAGCTTAGTTAAAGAAACAGAGAAGTCTATATATACAGAAAAGCAGCTAAAACACACAAACACTTCAGATGCAGTGCAACCTAGAGCACTTGAGTTGTAGCAATATTAAGGTAATTATGGTTATAATAAATGCTCTGAAATATACTCTATATTTCCAAAAAGTTTGAGAAGCACAGTCAGAACACAAGGAGATTCAGGCAAAAAAAAAATGCTTTTTTTTTTTTTTGAAAGGGAAAAAGGAGAAACAGAAGGCCTTATCCAATGTTCTCTCTGTATTAGGTAGAATGAGCTAATGACACTAGACTGGGAGGAGTGTCACAGATCAGATTTACAGTAGGGGCGGGCAACTGCAAAGCCTCCAAGTATAAAAGCAAGACACCAACTGGGAAGGGGGGTGGGGACAAAAACAATAGCCTATGGAGAGTAAGCACTAGAGAAAGCCACAAATGACAGTTTTTAAACAGATAAAGATTTGTAAAGATACAGAATGCTTTTAACTGCAAATAAATCAGTTACTTGTGCAGATTCGTTAATAGCAATAAAATACACTCAAAGACTAAAAAGCAGGCAATAAAAGTGCTATATATTGCTAGAAACAATAATCTGTATAAATAATGGAAAAAAAACAGGATACTTATATATCTCAGCTAACAGTCGTGGTCAACAACTCTCATCCACTCTGCTCAGTGTGTATCTTGATATAGAATATAACAGTCCCTCTGTATTCCAAACGATAAGTGCTTTTGGTATCTTCTTCAGATCATACAGATTGGGACTGGAAGTTCCTTTTTATAGTTCTTACTTCCTTTACTGTTGGCAGAATCATTCAATCATCACGCTGTCAATCAGCTGTTTGAATGCACCAATCCTCTTCCTTCTCAGTTGAGGGTGTTCTATTTCCTATGCTTTTTGCTTTTGAGGGGTGTAACCAATTATGAATTATTAAGCCAGACACACCCCCATATTAACTAATGGTTAGTCTTCTAGCTTTTAGTATAGGTTTCAGTGGAATTATGTTATTCAAGCCAGGCTTAATATCAGCACGGAGGTTCACAATCCACTTACTCTCCCTACATTCAGTAATATTTCCAATGTCACCTTTTCTTACTCCACTATATACATTCTCTATCACCTTATAAGTGAAATAATGACCGACATTTCTTTCAGCATGAGTTGCTAAAGCATTATGTGGATCTTTATTGGCAATGTCTTTTTGATGTCTCAGAATGCAATTTTTAAACAGCTGATTAGCTTTTCCTACATAGAATGCGGGACATAATTTGCAGGTAGCCATGTATACCACATTGGGGATTACGCAAGTGACTTTAACATTAAAAGTGTATTTTTTCCGGGATGCCAAGCTAAAAGATATTGTAGGTGAAACACCATGCTTTGGCTACAAGAATAAGACAAATTTGAAGAGGTTACTTTGCACAAAGGATGGGTTCAGTAAACATAACATTATTGGACATAACGAGATGTTCAAGTGTGGCCATTGTACAGCATGCCCATTAATTGATTGTAATAATGAATTTGAACATCCAAGGACAAGGTGCATTCAAACAGCTGATTGACAGCATGATGATTGAATGATTCTTCCAGCAATAAAGAAAGTAAGAACTATTAAAAAGGAACTTCCAGTCCCAATCTCTACGATCTGAAGAAGTTTGGAATACAGAGGGACTGTTTTATTCTATATCAAGATTTTAACTCGACATGAAGATTTTAATAATTTTTTCTACAATAAAAGGATTTTAACTGCCACTAAAGCCAGAAGCTCCTATTTGAACTGTTTGAACTGTTTGATTGGTTAAGTTATTATTACATTTTGCTACAGTTTACAGCAGCTACTACATCTTCAGTGTGGATACTTTGTATATCAGATTTGAAAGACTGGACACCTTGAAATCATCATTTCACCACAGTGTAACTGGATTCACAGTGTGGCTATCTTGTAAGTGCATTTAATTGAAGCACTGGAAATTCATGCAAGTTTTTATATATATGCTGCACTTTTACAAGTTTTATATCATTCAATTACGTTACCTATTTCTCAAGAGAATCATACTTCATTGGCCATCGTTGTACAGCGCTTCATTCTGAGTACTGTTTTAACTTGTTACTGATAGCTGTACTCTAGCATTAGGAGGTACGCTCATTACATTGAGACCTAGTACAAGGCTCCAGAGAGCACCTCAGCAATACCAGGCTGCAACTCTTACCACACTTTTCGGCCACCAAAACACTAAAGGTGGTGGAGTGTCCATATTAACTAAGGATATTCACACCATCAGGCTAATTGCCCAACACAATGTGTCTGAAATATTACAGGTGCAACTAACACTAGGTAAGACTGCAATCCAAATTGTAGCTTGCTACAGATCCCCCACCATGCCCCAAGATTCTCATTACACCTTTTTAAACATACTGGAAAATATTAAGATACAATCTAACACCCTAATACTGGGTGATTTCAACTACCCTGCCATTAACTGGGAAAACTACTTGGGTACAAACACCTTTGCTCAACGGTTCTTGGAATTCATAAATTCCACCGCAGTGGATCAACTAATCAATAGTCCCACCAGGGGCTCAAATATCCTTGACCTGGTCATTACCAACATGGGAGATCAATGCTCAATACCAGCTGTCATCCCCTCGTTGGTCAGGTCTGACCATAAGCTACTCACCCTTGATGTCAACATTCCACCCCCACACCCCAGTAGGGAAACCTCCATAAAAATCTTCTCCAAAGCCAACTTCTTGCTACTCAAGTCAGAAGTGACAAACTTCACGACACCCATGCAGACAGGAACTGAAATTCTGACTGCCGAATCCTACAGTAAGGCACTGTACAAGCATATAAACTCATGCATGAATCATGCCATTCCAAATAGAACCAAGATGCTCTCCTCCAAAAAAAGGAAGCCTATCTGGTGGTCCCCTGCCATAAACAAGTTATACAACAGAAGGAAGAAACTATTACAGAAAAAGGAAAATCCCAGAATTCAAAAAGCTCCCTTACCAGGCTCAGTAAGAAGCTGAGGTCCCTCATAAAATCCTCCAAATTTTCTTATGAAAATAAAATTGCCAAATATTCTAAGGATAACCACAAGGCATTCTATAGTTATGTCAAGAATCTAAATGGCAATACTTAGATATGCTCTGAGATACAACAGAATGGCACTAAATATACTAATCCCAAGGATATTGCCAATATCATAGCAGATCAATTCAGTGCCAATTTCATTCCCCTCTCACCCCTTAAAGGGCACATCTCAATACCAAAAGATTGTCAAATGAGGGTAATCATGGCCACACAGGTAAACAATGCACTCTCCAAAGCTAAGAATACAGCATCCATGTGACCAGACGACATCCCCGGCTGTGTACTACATGAACTACAAAATGAATTGGAGCCACACCTAAGTGTCATGTTTAATCATAGCCTCACCTCAGGCTTCATCCCAATGAGTAGCGCACATCTACAGTTATCCCACTTCACAAAAAGGAGTCCACCTTGGGCCGTGGGAACTATTGTCTCATCAGCCTAATGAGCCTGATCTGCAAAGCCATGGAATGCATTGTCATGGAACGTATAAACAAAGACATTGGCAACCTTCAAACACTGGACCCCACCCAGTTTGGTTTTATGAAGGGCCGATCTTGTCTCCTCAACCTGATTGACTTCTTTGAATCAGTCTCTAGAACCATGGATGAGGATAAGATGGTCCACACAGCCTATCTGGACCTCACAAAGGCCTTCGACAACATCCCCCACTCTGGAATCATAGATAAATTACTAAGCTGAGCATTAATCCCTACATCACTTGATGTGTCGCAAACTGGCTTACTGACAGAACAAACACTGTAAAAGTAGCCAACTCCAAATCCAGCTCCAGACAAGTGACAAGTGGAGTACCTCAGGGTTCAGTTCTGGGATCACTCTTGTTTGGCATCTACTTCTCTGAAGTACAGGCCAACACCAAGGGACTCTGGCTAACAAAGTTCACAGATGACTGCAAACTGGGAGCCATTATTGAATCCCCAAAGTATGTGGATATCCTACAAAAGGGCCTTACAGAGACAGATGCTTGGTGCCAGAGCCATGGGCTCAAGCTCAATGCCAAGAAATGTATAGTTATCCCCTTTGGGAGAAACCATGCACCCATGAATCACCACATAAGTGTCAGTACACTAAACACCGAAAATGAGATATGGGACCTAGGGACACAGGTGAACAGTGGTCTCACCTCCAATAACCACACCACCACAACAGTCAGGAAATCCATCTATGTGGCACATCTCATTACTAAGGGCATTTCATCCAGGAAAAAGGAGGTCATTGTTCCACTGTACTCATCCCTCATTAGACCCATTATGGAGTGCAATGTCCCATTTGGTATATACCTCACAGGACATCTGCAACAGTTACAAAGGCCACAGAAATACCTCACTAAAAGAATCACAGGCCTAAAGCAAATGCCCTATGCTGACTGTCTAAAAAACTCCAGCTATACTCTGTCACATATCATCTACTCAGAGTGGATCTCTGCTTAACATACAAGGCCATGTCAAACCCAAAGCTGTTGGACATGCTACACTTAAAGAAATCCCAATCCCTCAGATCTAAACCTGGCAATCACAATGAACAAAACATGCTGAAGGGATAGATTCCTGTCCCACAGACTCCCCATTCTCTGGAATAAACTGCCCATACATGTCAAGCAGAGCACCTCTTTGGTCCTCTTCAAAGGGAACCTTGACCACTGGATGGGAGATAGGAAATTCACCCCGGGGATCATGTCAGTCACCTTGCTAGACAGGGGGCCAGGGAAGTAAAATTCTTGGGAAAAATAGCCGGGGAAATGTTATGGTTAGGCTTATATAGGCCCTAGGGCCAATAGCCTAGTACCAACCTATGAACCTATAAGATGGAATTGAACTGAGATGAATCTTTTGATTTATCCAGGGAAACATATATTCAGATAATTTATTTAGTGTTGAGGAATGACAGATTGAGGTGTAGGAAGTTAGTCTGCCTTATCAGTAACTGTGTAGTGATTAAGGGAGATCTCTGGCTGTAAAGTTAGAAAGGTCTGCCAGTATCTTAGTCATCTTACTCACTGAGACTGAAGCAGTATCACAAGTCTTTAGGTTGTTAGGAGACATACTTAAGTCACCGGTAAGAAAGTTGAACTCATGTTAAAACAAGAACTGAAATAAAAGGAAAAAAGTTCATAAAAGACAAGAAACTAAAAGCAAACAGAAAGATCACAGATACATCGGTATCTTCACTGCATAATATTTTAAACATCCTTTGATGAAGGGCTCTGGAATTTACATAAATGACCCCCATTGATGTTTGATTTATTTATTCTTTTAGTATTTAATGGTGCATTCAGGTCTAAATCAAAATTCCACTAGCTGATCCCTTGACATGTTTCACACTTTTTCTCAGATCATTAGTACAACAAAAGCTGATAATTTGTCCCTTATTAAATAAATCTCAGCTTATAAAGCAAATCGTCAACATTAGACTGAATGCAAAATGCCACAAACAGCAATCAAAACAAAGGATAAGCAAGTCAGAAAAAAAAGCAGAAAGCTAACAACAAACAGAAAGACCACAGATAAAATAGGGTCCACCCTTTGTACTATTTTAAAATCTCTGCTGAATGAGGCCCATGGGATATATACAAATGCTCACTTAAGGACATTCAAGTGTTTTAGTTCTAAAGCTTCTGAATGTTCATTAACATTTTATGTTTTATAGTCGTTCGTGCTGCCTTCAAGCCTGGAATTAGCAAAGTGAAGAATGTGATGTATCTGCTGTCTTTCTGTTTGTTCCTAGTGTTTTAGATTTTTTTTTGTGTGAGCTTAGAATTGCAGCACTTGAATATCCTTAAATTATTACCAGCAGTGTTAGCAGGACTGGGATAGTGGAACAAGACCTGCAGTATCATCCTGCTTGCAGCATAGTCTTCTTCTGAACCCTAACTGCTTCCACCAAAATACCGGCAATATCCCCATTAGGATGACTGGGCAATGGGTATTGGCTGCCCCACCCCCTAGGCCTCTTATGTGGTCATATATCTATGTATTCCAGCCATCCAAATCTGCCCATTATCTTATCTGAGCTCTAACATCAACCAGAACTTCTTTAAGAGAAATGGCCAGCATGTTTGTAGCCATCCAGGATAGTGACATACATCCTCCATACCTCACCATGACACTAACTGAAGTTGATTAACTTGGGTCAAGTTCAAGACTTAAACATTATACATCAACAGGAAGATGAAGGGATTTAGGACTTTTTGGATCAGTGAGATCTTAGGCAGAGTGGTCGAAGAGACCATTTAGCATATTTGCTGGATGGTTCTCTCGTTAAGGCCACAAAGCTAAGTCAGTTTGAGAAATAATACGTTGTTTATCTTAAGAAAAACAAAATGAAGTTGCTTTTTTTCCCAGTGAAGTGGGGAAGTACACCTCTAGTAGTACTTAACAGAACAAGGCTTAATCACACAGTATTAATATCTATTTCAAGGAAATAATGCAGGTGCACTGCTTCTGGTCAAGTTGTTAGAAAACAATACATAATGCTGATATTAATAGTGTTAGAACTAGAGAGTGCCGGTTTGGAAACAGAAGTACTGGAGAAGAAGAACCAAAGGAATGTAAGAAGGCAATTCACAGTGTTGTGATGGAATGAGTGCTTCAAGAGCAGTCTGATGATGAAGCTGATACTGTGGCTGAGAAGCAGATTGCAGATGCAGAAAGTACAGAAGCACTTGGCTGACAGAGTAATCCGTTTTAAGAATATGCTTCTGCTACTTGGTGTGCTGTATGCAGAAATGAAGTAACTAAAACAAAAAGCATATACAAGTGTTGTAAGGCAGGAGCAAGAACAAGTATACAACATGAAGAGAGGCAATTGTCATAAGCAGAAGTACAGCAGTTTCAAAAAAATGATCAGTGATAAGAATAAGAAGCAAAATCACAGCTACTATTGCGAGGATATCCTTTTGTACAATATTATATTACCATTAAGATTTCCTTTACAAGGCATTAGATTTTTGGTACATTTTGGATCAGACGATTTTTGTAAATTAGCTTTCAAGATTTTTTTTCATGTGCAGAAAAAATTATGGGGAAACAGAAAAAAATATATCACCTTGGAAATACTTTATTGTTTACAACGTTATTGGCTTGCAATTAAAAACAAAAATGTGCAGCTCAGAACTTCACACATGGAGGCATTTGAACTTAAAAACACTTTTTTTCTCACAATATATGATAAACTGTATGACAAAGAAAATCAAAATGTGTGGACAAGGGATAGGTAGTGTGTGTCACACCGCATGCGCATGATAAAAAATAACAGCATATTTAAACTAATATAGTAGTAAATATAAAAAAAGTAACTTAGGTATTGGAGCCAAATGAAGGCTTGTTTGTATTCTGGGGCTGAAACACTTTATGTTCAGGAAGGTACAAAAAGAAGATTTAGGCAGTCTGGGGACAAGGTCATACTGCTAGAAACTATAGGTCATTTTGTAGGAAATATAATGAGTCTAGTCATTTATGGTTTGACTTGTTTTGGCTGGAAGAAAAGCAAGTATATGAAAAGGAAACTTTGAGGCAGGAAAGACAATATCTATATTACAATGTTCAGGAAGAAGCAAAATGGCTGAAGTAAGTGAGGAAGAAAGTAAAAGAAATATAACTGAGCAAGAGGAACAACTAATGGTTGAAGATATTCAGATAAAAAGAGAAGAAAATAAGTATGATGGGTTAGCAAGTGAAGAAGAGGAAGGTGGTTACTTACAAACAGTGGAACAACAGGAGCAAAACAAAGTTACATTTATTGGAATGTGGATGAGAACAAGAAAAAGAAAAATAAGAACAGGAGTAAAAAAATGTAAAAAAGGGAAGGGAAAGATTTAAGCATCTTGAGAATAAATGTGAAAAGTATGATAAATGAAGAGGTTTAATGGTTGCTGAATGCTGTAAAAACACAAAGGTTGGTACATTGCATTTGCTGGATAAAAGATGTGTCAAAGAAGAAAAAAAAGAGAAAAAAAATTAAGCTATATGTGAAATAAAGATTATATGGTCAGTAGGAAATGAATCATGTTATTGGTTAGGGATGTTAATTAGGAAGATAATACCTGATACCTGGTACAGTGATGTTATGTGACCTAAAGCAAAATGGAAGTTATGTGAGCTTAATAGTAATATGTGAATACACAGAAATGTCACAATGAAAAAAAAAGTTTGAAGAATTAGGAAAATATGTGGTATTTAGCATGTCAATAGTAATAATTGGAAACTTTAACTACAGGGTAAGAAAAGAAAAAGGGAAAATAATACAAGATGTAAAGATGATAAAAGATGCATTACGGAAACTTGAAAACAGAAAAAACTAAAAAGTGGATGTACAAAAGGGTTTTTTTTTAAACAGAGCTAGATTATGTTATATATTTAGCTGACAAGAAGGAAGTGGTTTGTTGAAGTAGCAGATTTTTCAGATGATAGGGTATTTTGGGTGTCTAAGGTGATAATGAAGGAATAATATAAGAAAGAAGGAAAATTTATAAAACTGTTAACAGGGAATGTAAATAAAAAGACAGCCATGAAGAGGGAAGCTATTAGACTATGGAAAGAACACATGACAATTTGAGTATTTTATAAAAGCTGAGCACAATGGTGGGTAGAGTGTAAAACAAAACATAAAAAAGAACACACTTGTAAGTAGGGAGTATGGTAAAATGAATTAAAGTGGAATATGAAAACATGTTGAAAGATTTTGAGAAAGGAATGGAAGAAGTCAGTGATATTATAACAGAAATTGAAAAACAATCTTGTATTAGAAAAATAAGGAAAAAGTAATATAAAGTTGCATAGACATGAAATATTTTAAAGGAGAAAAATAGAAGAAGTTTCACCCTTTTCATGAAAAGTAAAAATAAGGGAAGCTGAGATGGAATGTTAAATGAGAATGGGGTAGTAAAATGTAAACAGAAATTATGGAGATACTAAAACATTTTCTATAATCAATGTATACAGAGGAAGAAATTCAAAGGAGAAGGTAGAAAGAAAAAAATGGCTAAAGCAAAATACAAGTTAAAAGAAAAAATTGAAATAAAAGAACTACACAAGACTAGTTATGAAGTTATGGATATTATAAGGAAGAGTGTATTGGGAAAATATGTGTTTGTGGAAATACTGAGTGAATATGTAGAGAAAGGGATAGAAGATGAAAAGAATGTGATGAGGGAGAATAAATTGATGTGGAGAAAGATGGCAAAAAAAAAAAAGGAAAAGATGGCCATGACAATGGGGAATACTAATAATAAATTCTGTATGGAAATGATACAAAACAGATTGTTATCAGATTGGAAGAAATTATAGGATAAGGGGCACATGGAGTAAAGGAAAACAGCTTAAGGAAATGTTAACAATAAAAAAGTAATATGTGTTATTTCAAGGAAAATTAAAGATGCAAGGTTGGCTGTATGTGTCTTAGTAAAAGCAGTTGATTCAGTAAATCAAGGCAATGTGGGATATTTTAGGGGATTATGGGTTTGGGGAAACATAAAACCACTGATGAAATGTTATGAATTGTCCGTGGTGAAGGTTACGATAAATCACTGATTAGGAAAGGAAATAAAAACTGAGAAAGGATTTTCCAATGTATATGTGTTATTTGTGCTAATAATGAATGAAATAACCTAGTCATTTACTGCTGAAATGGGAAACGTAGGATGGGAAATGTAAAAAGGTAACCTATACATCTTTCCTATGCAGATGATTTAGTAATTGTAGCATGACTATAGTACAGATGAGGAGGAAACTGTAACAAGGATGGAAAATGGTTAAGTAAAGCCAGATTAAGGTTAAATAGG